>NW_027361679.1:607500-860000 GCF_039654945.1 Dendrobates tinctorius
TTTGATCGCATCTTATTCCACTTTTTATTCGACAACGTGATGATAAAGCATATTTTTTGCTTCAGTTTTATTTTGTTAACAGTGTTCACTGAAGGGGTTAACTAGTGGGACAGATTTATAGGGCGGGTTGTTCTGGTCACGGCAATACCAAACGTGTACTTTTTTGTTTTGACATAAATAAATGTATCTGTTGGAAGAATATTTTTTCTTTTTTTATTCTTTAGATTATGATTTTTTTACAAATATTTTTGCATTTTTGCATCTGATACTCTGATGCAATGTTTCTGCTGACAGGCCACCATCACTGGGTGATCCCGAGGCCATCTTTCAGGCCCTGGGTCATCATGGAAACCATCGGCACAATGCAATCACAATCATTTTATGCCGTTGGGAGCACAGAGGAAGATCCCACCCTCTGCGATGCCCCTGTCGCTATTGACAGTGACATCAGATGGGTTAAACACCGATCATGGGCATCGTTGCAGGTTGTCAGCTCTTATATATTTGTTTGCGTCGGCACTCAACGTGAAGTGCCATATAGTGACGCATGTTGGCAAGCTGTTCATTTATCTCCTGACTGTTGTGATGTTTTTTTTTTAACAATTTGGAATAAAGACCTAAGATTTATAAAGATTTTTTATGGTGCATTGGATTTCTCTGGATTTCTGGGAGTATCGGCAATGTAACAGATACACTTTAAATTTCATCCTGTAAATGTTTTTATATGCTAATTTATATTCTAGTAGATTTTTGTTAAATATCATGAGTGTGATGAGTGTGGTCTTGCTGAGATGTACATGATGTCCCATCCTTTTACTTATTCAGCAATTCTTTTGCTTCTTTGCCAGAGGTTTTGGAAAAGATAATATTGTTTAATTCTAGTTTTGCTTTGTTTTTCTCTTTTGTGTTGATATTTGGATTTTTACATTCTTTTTCTCATTCAGCATTAGTATTTAAAATAAATATCACTTTATTTATCAATTGTTGAATTTTTTTCATTGTACAATTGTATTTACTCTTTAGTTTTCCATTTCATTCATTATATTTTATTGTATCACAGCATTATAAACAGAAAGGAAACAAAAGAAAAAGAAAAGGAGCAATCTAACAATGATTGAATGACATTTAGGCTTTGTGTCCATGTTGCAGAATTGAAGCAGATTTTTCCTCAGAAAATCCGCACCCCCTTGCAAGGAAAAACGCATGCGGATTTTGACGCGTTTTGATGCGTTTTTGACACTTTTTCATGTGTTTTTCATGTGGCTTTCCTAAGCGTTTTGGAAGCGTTTTAAGCATTTATAAGCAAAAATAAAGTTGGGTCAAAAAAAACAAAAATACAAGGCTCCTATGAGGTCATTTCCTAGTCCAACCCCTCTTCTCCATTTTTTTTTCTTGTATTCAGGATGCCACAAGTGCAACCCCAGCGGCGTCTCAGCCAAGAAAATATGCAGATTTTGCATCAGGGGCACGCTTTTTATGATCCCATTATCCATTGACAGTACCCAAACTGTAATTAAGCATATACTCCATTGTTTTTAGAAAAAATGACCACAAACACAGTTTTGCTAAGAATTTTTTTTAATTATAGTCTGGGAAGCAGCCGATAACCATGGCCCGTTCTCTGGCTATTAATACCAGGCCGCAGAAGTTAGCTTAGCCTTTGCTGGCCATTCTACAGGGGGACCCCCCTAAAAAATGATGTGGGGTCCCCCTACATATTGAAGCCAGGAAGCCAGCAAAGGCTAGCCGCTTTGCCTTTTCTGGCTACTATACAGGGAGACCCCCCCAAAAAAATAATATGGGGTCCCCCTATAAATTGTAGCCAGCAAAGGCTAAGCGGACAGCTGCGACCTGATATTAATAGCCTAGACAGGGATCATGGTTATAGGCCCCCCCAAGGCTATAATATCAGCCCCCTGCCTCCCCAGATTTGGCGCATCATATTTGTGTGCCAAATCTGGCGCTTAGCCCCGCTCTTCCACACTGCTCTGGTGCGGTGGCAAGGGGTAATGGTGGTGGGGTTCATGGCGGCGCCAGCCACCATGAAGCCCAGGTTAGTGATGAGGGGCATCTAAAAGACACCCCCATTACTAACCTACGAAGAGTTAAAAAAATACACAACACCCAGAAAAAATATTTTATTTGAAATAAAAGACACCATTTTATTTGATTCTTATTTGACTAAAAAAAATTTACCTGTCCACGTTCCTGCGATGATCTCCCATGACAGCTGTCACATCTACAGATGTGGCAGCTGTCATGGCTGCTGCATGCTCACACTGCCGGGAACTCGTCCGGTCCAGGCAGCGTGAGCCTCCGGATGAGGTCACCGGAGTGCATTGAACTCGCGCTGCTCCAGTGACCTCATTTACGGCCCTGCTGTACCGTGAGAATTTCTCATGGTCTTCGGGTCCATAATGAGTTCACCCGAGCAGCGCAAGCTGCATTCGGGTTGAACTTGTTGTACAATGAACGGTGCCGCTTTACGGCCCCATTCATTGTATCGGCGGCAGGTTAGAGCAGCCACATGTTATGTGGCTGCTCTAAACTTTAGATCATCGTGGGACACTCGATTAAAATGGATTCTACAGAGGGTAGGTATCTTTTGTGGTTTGATATTTTACTTTTTTCCAGATGAACAAGGGCTTTGGGGAATTAGGTGTCTAGGTGAGTATATGCTATATATATTTTTTTTTTTACATTTTATTTTAGGTGGCGATCCGCGGGGATAGGTAAGTATAATTTATTTCCACAGGTAACGACTGGCCGCCAATGAAATTTATATTTGGGGACAAATAAAAAAAATATAATAAAAAAGGGGGACATAAAAACAGGGACAAAATAATAATATTGGGGCAGGCAAAAATAAATAAATAAATATAGGGGAAAAATATTTTTTAAAAATAGGGGGAGGAAAAAAATATAGGGGCAAATATAAAAAAATATATAGACAAACAATATATGTGCCAAAAATTAAAAAAAAATAGGAGACAATATAGTCTTCCTGGATTATGGGATGCTCATGGGATGGCAGGAACGCCTCCCATGATGTCACTTCCCTTTTGCTGCGACTTTGATTTACAAAACCGCAGCAAATGCGCTTGAAATCCTCAAACATTTTTCATATTTGCGGATTTCAAGCATTCCATTGCAAGTCTATGGTGGCGGAATCGCCGCGATTCCGCAAAATTAATGAGCATGCTGCGTATTTTTCCACAATACGATTTTGCTGCGGAAAAATATGCAGCATGGACATAGCAATTGCGGAATGTAGTTAAAATGAATGGGATGCATTTTGTAAGCTTTTTTTAAGCATTTTCACAGCGGCAAGACCGCTTCGGAAACGCTTAAAAAACGCAATGTGAGCACACAGCCTTAAGAACAAAGTAACAAACGTGATGTACATTGCTCCAGATTTCAATATGTAGACTTATAAGTGTATAGAGAGCGGCAGACACACTACATGTCCAGCTAGTTGGGTTGCACAGGGACCCACAGCATGGATCTCAGTCAGGATGATGCTGTAATTGTTCTTTGTTCTTCTGGTGTAGATTCTCCTCATCTAACTAATGAGGGCCAACCAGCATCTGTCTGTGCTCAGTGTATGCCATTATATATAACAACGTAATAGCAAAAAAATGCTAGACAAAAAAAATCAAAAATCAAATAGGTGGTTTACTGATGGGCCCTTGGCACCCCAGTCCTACACTGGGTGGGGGTAAGGAATATCCATGAAGATGCCAAGAACTATCCCAAGGCCCAGGTCGACAAACGCAGACTGTGGTTGTGTGTCCCAAGTGGAAGTGGTCAAGGACTTGTTGCATGCTATTATTATGTCGAGATTTCCCTTTGTTCTGGGAATTGTGGATTAAGCCCGTAACACCCCGTAGTCCAGTATGCCACCATGAGTCGGCAATGGTAATAAAGTCACATAAGGTGAACAGTGAATTTCAATACGCTTTACTGGCTAGAAAGGAAGACGAGGAAGCATCCCCTGAAGTCAAAATCCATGACTTGGAGGAGTCACAAGTCAGCTTTGGGAGTGGGACTGCCCATCTCAGAGACTTAATTGCAAAAAGTACTCTGGAAATTGCAAATACGGTCCCCCAGGAGCCGGCACTTTCCGCAAGAGGCCAGGCATAATGATTTGTTGTATCATGGGAGCAAAGTGAAGGGACAGGTAAAAGAGCAGCCCCTCAATACACAAAAGAAAAAATCCAGGGGGTATAATCAGTCGGCTCAAGTGAGATAATTTAAGCCTTGGGACCAGGTACTTGTTTTAGTCCCCACAGGGGAGAACAGGTTCCTTAACCACTGGCAGGGGCCTATAAGATGGTAGAAAAGGTGGGATAGGTTAGCTATAGAGTAAACCGACCTGGGAAAATGAAGCCCTTTCCCATATATTATGTCAACCTGCTAAAACCTGGAAGGATAGGGACCCCCTAGAAATCCCTTTCTTGTTAGTCCAGGTAGAAGACAACATTCCGGATGTCAAAGTAGCAGGAAATGTATCACCTTTCCAAAGACAATGCAGCCATAAGTTGGTACCCAAAAATAAAGAAAGGATCTTGGAGTTACTAGGTCATACTCATGTCATCAAACATGAGCCTCCCACTTAGATCAATTTAAAGCCCTGTAGAAATCATGAGGCCACTGGGAGGCAGTCATAGAGAAGGCAATACAAAACTGTCCGTGTCCCCTCACAAAGTAAATTTTAGTAAAATGGCCCTCTGTAGGCACTGGGGGTTTGGCAGTTAATGCTCAGCCCTCAGTTTTGGACAGATGGGGAGCGGATGTAGCAATGCCAGGTAGGCTAGGGTTAAATCCTATCTCTGCAGTCTTTGATAAGTGCAGCGGGATGGCCTTGCATATAAACAGGCTAGGTGTTCATCTCAGTGAGTCAGTTCAGGGAATCTGACCAGACTGGATGTGTATTGAAGCTAAAAAGAAAGGACAGAATGCCGCTCTAAGAAGAGTCTGCACAGGCAGAGAACCACAAGTATCAGTGATTTGCTATGGATGATAGCTGTTTTGTTTGACCAAGCCAGGGCTAGCTCAGCTGTGTATGAGGAGCCAGATCTGTTCTGTTTAGTTAGTACGTGAACAAGGCTAGGAATTTATGTTTATGGGTTTGTTTGGTACCTTGAAACTAGTGGAAAGTAGTAAAAATCTCATATGTTTTGATCAAAACGACATTGCTTGTGTGAACGCTACCTAGGGTCTAATGCCTAAGGCATACCAGGCAGAGTGAGACCTTTTAGTGCTGCAGTAGCACACTTATGCATTGAAGAGGTAGTGACCTACAAAGTTCAAACATGGTCTCTTTAATGTGTTACTTCACACACCAAATGTCCAATTCACACACAAGTGCATATAACGTTTGTCCATTTCATGGCACTACATACTCTACGGCTTTAGATTGCAGTCCCTAACCACGCTGGACCTCCTTTTGTCCAGTAACCATGGGCGACTGCAGCGCCGTATTATAGTCTCTATTCACAGCTTTATTCGTTTAGTTTGCAATCACTACACACCCCAGTCCTCCTCTGACCAGGTACCCTGGGTGACCACACCGCTGTGCCAATGTCTTTTTACTCACACAGCCGTACACAGTCCTTGATATCCTTTGGGGTGCAGCCAGGCACCATATCCACCTGTTTGTAGCCATTAAACATGCTAGTCCTTCTTTGGGCACAGGACATCCACCTCCGGTTCACCACCAGACACAGGACATCTACATCTGAGACCAGTCACTGTGGACGACAGCACTGCTTTGTATACTGAGGGTGCCAGGCTTATTGGTTCTGCTCTGTCCTCTGTTGCCTCACACAGGCCATGCTCTGCAACACCAACTGCTCTGCACAGTAACAAGCACCAACTTACTCTCGCCCTGACACTGGACCTGACACACCCAAACCCTTCACTGCAGGGCTTTTAACAAAGAAACCTGGGGCCTTAAGCTACATGGAAAACCTGGGCCTGGAGTGAAATGGACTGCAAAACTACTATCCTGCAGTCTGTTTCACAACACAACATCCCAGAGCAGGATTTCCCTACATCTGCCTCGGACACTAGCATGTCCAATGCTAACACTTATTTTATTTTTAGTCTGCATTGCAGTCACAGCTACACTCGTGTGATATCGGTCACTGCATCACCATTGCAATCATAGCTACATCTGGGACTACAATGACCCCTTATGACCTCAATACGACTTCCTGGGGAGAACATACAGTAACCCCTACCTGCAACATGAGTCACTGCCTCACACCCTACAAAGGTCTATGTAATTATATAAATATTGCAAAAGATTTACAATTTTCATCTATTTTCCCCAGTTGCAGATATATGCAATTAAATGTTGCTTATAGTTAGCACTGTGCATAATCTGTGAACTCCAGGCAACATAACCTTTTACAGTGTGCAATATAGTGTTAAACAGGCTGTTAGTTACTACCAGGTTATTATCTGTTTCTATGGTGAGGTCACTTTTACATTACTAAAGGCCCCGTCACACATAGCAATCTCGCTAGCGAGATCGCTGCTGAGTCACAACTTTTGTGACACAACAGCGATCTCACCAGCGAGATCGCTGTGTGTGACAGTGATCAGCGACCGGCCCCCCTGCCGGTATCGCTGATTGCTGCAAGAAACCTCTGGACATTTTTTTCGTCGCTGATCTGCCGCTGGCCAGTACGCATCGCTGCGTGTGACAGGCGGGAGACCAGCGATCAGCAGTAAAATATAAAAAAAAATATTGTTTTATTCTCACCTTCCGACATCCCGCGCAGTCTTCCCGCCTCTCTCCACGCCCCGGTCCCAGTAATCCTTTGCAAGAATGACTGCGAGACTTTGCGATCCCGCGAGAACGGACGTCATCGCAGTAATTCTCGCAAAGGATTACTGGGACCGGAGCGTGGAGAGAGGCGGGGTGGCTGCGCGGGACGTCGGAAGGTGAGAATAACAATATTTTTTATTTTAATTCTATTTTTGACATGGATCCATGGCATCAGCGCTAACGAACACAGCGACGCCGCGCGCTCGGCATCGCTGTGCTAGTCGCTGGTGAAGCTGTCTGTTTGACAGCTCACCAGCGATCACATAGCGACTTACCAGCGATCCTGACACGTTGATATCGTTGTCGGGATCGCTGGTAAGTTGCTATGTGTGACTCCAGCTTAAGACTGTGATCGGCTTGAATAGAGTTAGTTACAGACCTAGAAGACCTTAAAGTGTTAACATTGCACCTATACCCCCTAAGCCTGTTTTCACCTTCATGATCAGGCCAAATTTTACAATTCTGACCATTGTCACTTTATGTGTTAATAACTCTGGAACGCTTCAACAGATCCCAGTGTTTCTGAGAAAGTTTTCTTGTGACTTGACATTTATTTGTGAAAACATCATTTTAATTCTTATGCTCTTAAATCAGATCATCATAGCACACAAATTAGCACACTAAACTTCAGAGAAGTTTAGACCGTAAAGCCATAAAAAAGAAAAAAATCTAATTTTTCCCACAAAAATGTTGTTTTAGCCCCAAATTTTTTTATTTCATAAGGTAACAGGAGAAAATGGAACTCAAAATATGTTGTGCAATTTCTCCTGAGTACGCAGACACCCCATATGTGGAGGAAACCTCCTGTTTGGGTGCAGAGCCGGGCTCAGAAAGGAAAGATGTGACGTTTTGGAATGCAGACTTTGATGAAATACTGTAATGGTCTATCTTACAGCCCCTAATATATTATGATGGACCTCCTCACAGACCCTAATATAGTGTTATGGTCCCCATAACAGTCCCTCATATAGTATGATGCCCCCCAACAGCACAATATAGTAGTATATAGTATATATACGGTAATATGATAGTCTACCTCACAGCCCCCTATATAGTATAGTGGTCCACCCAACAGCCCCCTATATAGTATGAAGGTCCCCCTAACAGCCCCCTCTATAGTATGGTGGTCCATCTCACAGCCCCTTAAATACTATGATGGTCCACCCCACAGTGCTCTTATATAGTATGGTGGTCCCCCACAGTCCCCCCAAATACAATTTTTTATACTCACCTAATCTATTTTCCTCGTCCTCTGCAGCGTCTGTCTCCTCTTCTATACAGGCTTGCATTGGACACTTCCAGCGCAATGCAGTGATGCCATCGCACCACCGACATCCTCATCTTGGTGTCGGCCTCTGGTTGGCCGCAGACCAGGGGCACACATATGATTGATGCAACCTGTGCAGCTGCACAGGGGCATAAGAGGTAAGGGGGCTCATTTCCACCTCTAAAACAGATGGAATTTTGCACTATAAAGAGCTGTTAGACTGGAGCCAATCTTTTACTCTTGCACAGAGCCCTCTTTTGTCTGTATCTGCCAGTGCCATAGACATAAAGGAAGCTCGTGACCTGCTGAGGCAAGTGATGGAGCCGGTGGCTCCATGTTCTGTCCGAACTGATAACAGTATCATCATTGTTATGCCCAACGTTGGCACAAGTAGATTTGTTGACCCACTGTGCCACAGGACCAGGCCTACCTAGGAAGGGGCATAGCTAAGCTGCTACCAGATGTTCACTGGAGCACTTGATGGTGGAGTCAGACTGGGCTGCAGTAAGCCACCAGGTATCACTCCTAAACAGATCCAGGTACTGCAGCTGCTGACCCTAGTGGTCAGGTTCGCTAACATGGACTAGGGCTATGATCAGAAACACCAGTCTAGGACACTGGATCAGGGACTGGCTGCACACAGACAGGGGGACAATGTTCAGGCACTGGCCGCACTCGGAGCAGGGGACATCAGATTCAGGAAAGGCCACTCTAGGACTAGGGTACAACGGTCAGGCACTTGCCTCACTGGGACAAGGGGACTTCAGGCAGGAAAAGGGCTGTCTGCACTGGGACCAGGGGACAAGGTTCAGGACCCTGGCCACACCAGGATCAGGGAATAGATAGAGGATGACTCCCAGCAGTTGGCTGGGAGTCATCTTGCAAGTGTACTAATTGTATTAAATGCCTCTCAGCAACAAGCTGAGGGCATTTACTATATGTGCGCACTGCACAGCAGGGGAGTGCGCGCCACCGGCAACTGCGGTGTGCAAACCAGGAGCATGTCTGGGAACCATACAGCAGGGACGGGGCGGTGAGTAAGCTGGTGTCCCTGCGTGGAGAGAGGAGACACCATGCAGGGGTGCCATTGTGCTACAGCAGTCCTGAGTACACTGATACTATTAACAGTGCAGCAGATAAGGCAAAGGCAGCACCCGACTAGACGGGCCTTGCTGGCATTTGCCAAAATTGCCAAATGACCAGTCCACCCACGCCTTGAACCCTCAGGTGCTTCACAGAATTTTACAACGTTGAACTGTGAAAATGAAAAAAATATATTTTTCCTCCCAAAATGTTTTTCTTTTTCACAAGAATAGCAGGAGAAAATGGACCCCAAAATATGTGGTTGAAAACTAATTTTGAGGCACAGTGCAAAGCTCAGAAGGGAAGAAGCGCCATATTGGAGTTCAAAATTTGCTGGAATGGATTGAGGGTACCATGTCACATTGGCAGATCCCCTTAGGCAGGCTCAGACTGGCCCATAGGGGAACTGGGGAATTCCCCGGTGGGCCCCTGTGCAGATCTGGTACCCCAATTTTACTGCATGGGCAGTACTTGTCATAATTCACTTGATTCACTCTGTGCAGAAAAAAGCAGCGTCTCATCATTCAGTAACCAAACTACCCAGTTTATTATTATATAGAGATATAGGTAAATTTGTGAACCAGGTTTGTGTAATATTTGTATGCAGGTAAAAAGTGGGGCCCAAAGTCAATGGTAATGGTGGGCCCTTGGCACCCCAGTCCAACACTGCCCTTAGGTGCTAGAACAGCAGAACCTCACTCTAATGTGACCTCATTTTACAAACTATACCCCCAATTAAATCATCTATGGGTGCAGTGAGCTTGTCGATACCACATGTGCCTCACAGAAATTTATAGCACTGAGCACTCAAGAATAATTACATTTTAAGGGCTAAAAAGAAAAAATGGACCTCAGGATGTTGTGCAACCAACTAATGTGTATGGGGTGCTGAGTGCGCCAATACCCTACATGTAAACAGGAAATGTTTTTCAGGCACAGTGCAAAGCTCAGAAGGGAAGGAGCACCATTTTATAGTGCAGATTTTACTAATGACCCACTGGAAGAGCCTCTGAGGTGCCAGAACAGCAGATTCCCATTTTACAAACTACACCTCTCGATGAATTCATCTAGGGGTGCAGTGATCACATTGACAAAAACAGGTGTGTCACAGTATTTTATACCATTGGGCAGTGAAGAAAAATAATTACATTTTTACCATCAAAATTTTGTTTTATCTCTAGATTTTCACACCAGGAAATGGCTAAAAAGGGCACTAAAATTTGTCCCACAATTTCTGCTGAACATTGAAATACCCCATATGTGGCTGTACAGTAATGCTTAGCCACATGGCTAGACTTGGGAGGAACGGAGCGCTATTTGACTCCTGAAGCCCAGATTTTCATAGAATAGTTTGCGATCTATATATACAGAACCGGTAAGTGCTAGAAGAGCAGAATCCCCCCTCAAGTGACCCCATTTTGGAAATTATACCTCTTTGGGAATTTATCTACAGGTGTAGTGATGATTTTGACTTCATGGTTTTTTTTTTTTTTTTAGAAAGAAGCAGCAGTGGATGTTCCTGAGTTAAAATTGCAAATCTGCCATTATAGTGCCCTATACGTTACATTATTAAGTTAGTACATTCTGCTGAGCTCATGATTCTGGTGACATGCACCCTTAAATTATTTGTATTTTTATTTATTTATTTTACTTATTAATTTTATAGTGCCATTAACTCCACAGCGCTTTGCAAACATTATTGGCACTGTACCCATAGGGGCTCACAATCTAGTCAGTATGTCTTTGGAATGTGGAAGGAAATCGGAGTACCTGGAGGAAACCCACCAAACACGGGGAGACATACAAACTCTTTGCAGATGTTGTCCTTGGTGGGATTTGAACCCAGGACCCCAGTGCTGCAAGACTGCAGTTTCATTACTACAGAAATGCCAAATACAGTGGGGAAAAAAGAATTTAGTCAGCCACCATTTGTACAAGTTCTCCCACTTAAAAAGATAAGAGTGGCCTCTAATTGACATCATAGGTAGACCAAAACAATGAGAGCCAAAATAAGAAAACAAATCCAGTAAATCACCTTGTCTGATTTGGCAAGATGGATTTTTCAAATTATGGTGTAAAATAAATGTTTGGTCACCTAAAAACATGCAAAATTTCTGGCTCTCACAGACCTGTAACTTCTTCTTTAAGAGGCTCCTCTGTCCTCCACTCATTACCTGTAGTAATGGCACCTGTTTGAACTTGTTAGTATAAAAGACACCTGTCCACAGCCTCAAACAGTCACACTCCAAACTCTACTATGGTGAAGACCAAAGAGCTGTCGATAGAAACAAAATTGTAGCCCTGCACCTGGCTGGGAAGACTGAATCTGCAATAGGCAAGCAGCTTCGTGTGATGAAATCAACTGTGGGAGCAATAATAAGAAAATGGAAGACATATAAGACCAATAATAATCTCCCTCGATCTGGGGCTCCACGCAAGATCTCACCCCGTGGGCTCAAAATAATCACAAGAACAGTGAGCAAAAATACCAGAACCACACAAGGGCACCTAGTGAATGACCTGCAATGAGCTGGAACCACCGTAAAAAGGGCTACCATCAGTAACACACTATGCCACCAGGGATTCAGATCCTGCAGTGCCAGACATGTCCACCTACTTAAGCCAGTACATGTCCGGGCCCGTCTGAAGTTTGCTAGAGAGCATCTGGATTATCCAGGAGAGCATTGGGAGAATGGCATATGGTGTGATGAAACCAAAGTAGAACTATTTGGTAGAAACAAAACTCGTCGTGTTGGGAGGATACAGAATACTGAGTTGCATCCAAAGAACACCATACCTACTGTGAAGTGTTGGGGTGGCAGCATCATGCTTTGGGGCTGTTTCTCTGCAAAGAGACCAGGACGACTGATCCATGTGCATGAAAGAATAAATAGGGCCATGTATCGTGAGATTTTGAGTGCAAACCTCCTTCCATCAGCAAGGGCATTGAAGATGAAACGTGGATGGGTCTTTCAGCATGATAATGATCCCAAGCACACCACAAGGGCAATGAAGGAGTGGCTTTGTAAGAAGCATATGAAGGTCCTGGAGTGGCCTAGCCAGTCTCCAGATCTCAACCCCATAGAAAACCGTTGGAGGGATTTGAAAGTCTGTGTTGCCCAGCGACAGGTCCAAAACATCACTGCTCTAGAGGAGTTCTGCATGGAGGAATGGGCCAACATACCACCAACAGTTTGTGCCAACCTTGTGAATTCTTACAGAAAATGTTTGACCTCTGTCATTGTCAACAAAGGATATACAACAAAATATTGAGATGAACTTGTGTTAAGACCAAATACTTATTTTCCACCATAATTTGCAAAATAAATCTTGCCAAATAAGACAAGGTGATTTTTTGAATTTGTTTTCTCATTTCGACTCTCATAGTTGTGGTCTACTTATGATGTCAATTACAGGCCTCTCTCTTCTTTTTAAGTGGGAGAACTTGTACAATTGGTGGCTGACTAAATACTTTTTTTCCCCACTGTATGTGGACCCTTTTTTCCCCCACTGTATGTGGATGCTAAATATGGTTTAGGTACACTGGGGCTCAGAAGGTAGAGGGGTATTTAGATTTGCAGAATTTACTGCATGTCTTTTGAAGGGGCAAGGAGCCATTTTGCTTTTCCAGAGCCTTTGTGCTACCACTAGCCCCCTATATTTCTGTAAACAGATTACAGAAATGATTGGGGACATGCGTTTTGTGGATTTATTTGAAGCTTTTGTTGGGAACATTTTACATAAAAATTTTGGATCACGTTTATCCTGCGCTTTATGCTGAACACTTACTTTGTGGTTTCCATCTAAAGCTCTTGAGTGACGTGATTCAGATGAAACCCCCGAGGGATCCAATCACTATAATGAGGCAGCAGAGTTACTCTGGACTATTTATGGCCACTGTTCAGCGTTGACCTTTTCAGAAATGCACAAATCTGTGGTCGACCCCAATTTTATGTCAATGTCGACACTTTAAGCCTTGCAGGTCGACATTGACTTTCAGGATTGCTACTTCCAATAGGTGGCACTAGAGTTCTAGTCATCCTCTCTGAAGAGGCAATTTGCATACAGAATATATTCCTGTAGTTTTTGCACAAAAATGCAAAGTACACAATATGGACCAAATTATTGCGACATCTACACATGACAGCTACAGAATGCAAACAATAAAAGTTAAAAGGACAGATTTATTTGTGTCAAGCATTTTTGTACTTTTGATTACAGCATCATGGATTTGAAAATATTAGCTTTTACAGGTCTCTTCATATCCCAGAGAGACAGAAGAGTCTGGGATGAATGTTGGAAAACTGATTGACAGGTTGGTCACACACACTTGACAAATATAGTATTTGACAAGTGTGACCAACTTTTTACTATTGAGGATGCCTATGCAGCATCAGTAGTAAAAAGATATAAAGTTTAAAATAATAAAAAAAATAAAAAAATTGTGATATTCTCACCTTCTGGCGTCCCGCGCAGTGTTTCCGATCCTCGCGATGCTCCCGGCAAGTACCCATTCCCAGCGATGCCTTGCGACAATGACCTTTGATGACGTAGCGGTCTCGCGAGATCGCTACATCATCAAAGGTCATTGTCGCAAGGCATCGCTGGGAACGGGAGTTGGCGAGAGCATCGCTGAGGCCTGGGGACTCTGCGAGGGACGCCGGAAGGTGAGAATAACAAGATTTTTTATTAGAATTCTATTTTTTATAGAGATTTGGTACCCAAAGCCTGAAGGAGAATCTCCTCTCCTCCAGACCGTGTGTACCATCCACACATTTTCCGCTTACTTTGCGCATGGTGGGCATAGCCACATGCGGAAAGTAAGTGGAACAATGCATTCCTATGTGTGCGGAATTCCTGCAATTCCGCACAAAGAATGAGCATGCTGCGTATTTTTCCGCTATGCGATTTTGCCACGGAAAAATACACAGCATTACCACTGCATGTGCGGAATGTCATTGAATACAATGGCTTGCTTATTTTATGCGTTTTCGCAGCGTTTACACCGCGTTTTCGCGGAGAAAAAACACGGCAAAAACGCATAAAATAAGTGGGAATTCTGGACGTGTGCACATAGCCTTAAAGAGAACAAGTCAAAATGATTTTGTAAGGTAAAGTAAAAACATGGCTGTAATGGTGCTTTAATACAGATTAAATTGATATCTTCGGTGAAGAAATCCACATTGTTATTCTTCTTTAATCACCATTTACAGTTTTTTGTTACTCAGATTTTGGTGCACAGGTTCTGGATTGTACACTGAGCCTTCTCCTCCCTGCCTGTGACTCCCTACCCCTCGGCCTGCCTATGGTCTTTGAATAACAAGTCACTGCGTCTCCGTGATCTGCCCTCTTTGCTTGAAATCTCCTTTTCAAACAGAAGAGGCAGTCAGAGGGGCCGGGGAATCACAGACAGGGAGGAGAAGACTCTGTGTACAGTCAAGAATCTGTGAACGAAAATCTAATTAGCAGAAAACTGCAAATGGTGATTAAATAGGTTGCTCACTACTTTTACATTGATGACCTCTTCTTAGGATAAGTCATCAATGTCAGATCGTCCGGAGTCTGTCACTCACCACCCATACCAATCAGCTGTTATCGCTGTTGGGAGCGGTGGACACTGGCAGGAAGTTCTCACTTGCCGAGCTGCTCAGGGTACTACACATCCACCCCCTATTCAAATCAATAGAATGAGCAATACCAAGCCCCGACAAATTGACAGAGCAGCTCGGCAAGTGAGCACTTTGGCTGCCGCTGCCACTGATAACAGCTGATCAGTGATGGTCCCGGGTGTTGGACCTCGGCCGATCATACATTGATGACCTATCCCAAGGATAGATCATCAACGTAAAAGTAGTGGACAACCTCTTTAAAGAAGTTAAATGCAGATTTATTCACTGAAGGTGTGAATGTAATCTGTATTACAGTGCCATTACAGCCATGTCTTTACTTTACATTACAAAATAATGCTCACAGGTTCTCTTTAAAGGTGTGTAATATATAGGGGACAAAAAGTGAACTATCAAATGAATGCCAAATGGATGCCCTTTAATGTCCACTATATATTTATTTTTTGATAGATTAATTTACCCACGTAATACATAACAAAGGATAAAGTTCAAAAACGTTCCCGTAAATTTGTTTCTTCCTATAAAATAAATATAGTTGTGTACTGGCCCTTTCAATAATGCTAAACTCATCTGAGCCAAAAAAATCTTTGAAATATCAGTAACTGACTATTTTTCTCAATCCCAGGTGAACAAAGGTCAAGCGAACATCGACATGTTTTATAAATAGTGAGAACGGAGTAAACTGCTGCCAGACACCTTTGGCGGCTGCTTTTCCTTTCCGGGTTTGTTGCAATACAATAGCAAAATCCTTCTTTTTTTCAACATCTGCCAACTGGTGACAGTTAAGGTACTGTCACACTAAGCGATGTACCAGCGATCCCGACCAGCGATATGACGCGGTCAGGATCGCTGGTACATCGCTAAGTGGTCGCTAGTGAGCTGCCACACAGGCAGATCTCACCAGCGACATCGCAGGGGCCGGGGGTCGCTACTTACCTGTCACACTAGGCGATCCTGACGTCCTCCCGCCCGGCTCCACGCTCGTCTCTCCACAGGAAGCGCCGAAGGAAGCTGACGACGAGAAGCGGTCCTGAACGTTCTTGCGCGATCAGCGATAACCAGCGGGGGAGCAGGTTGTAGGTAAGTATCGCACACAGCGATATCGCTAGCAATATCGCTATAACGTCACAAGTTATAGCGATATTGCTAGCGATATCGCTTAGTGTGACAGTACGTTTATGACACCCACGCAGACGATACATAGTAATCGGATCTCACACAAACAGTCATATTTTCCTGACATTTATCTATTACTTTTGTTATAACAAGATAACAGTAAAAAAGTGCCAATACTTTTCTTTAAGCTAATAAACAAGATAAGGAGTACTATATTTTTGTTATACAGAAATCCTTATGTCATTCATGGTCTGCAGAATGGTGAGTGACTAAACCTGTTGGTTGACTTGTCACCTCAGGATTATCTGGTTTAATAATTTTTTTTTAATTGAGCAAAATGTAATCCTGCCAGATGGCAGAATCTCACTATGCAAATATAGTAAATATGTTATATAATGTATATATAGTCTTTATGGCATGTCTGACATAGATAAAGTGGCATGGTTTGTTAAATGGAGAGCACAGGTATGACTTCCCAAGGAATAGCTTTGGCCTTCACATTATATGAATTTTTGCCTATAATATGACACCAACTCATGTCAGACAATAAAGCGCAGAAGCACAGTGGCTAACCATTCTAATTTCCTTGTACAAAAAAGATGGCACCTGAAAAGTATTTCAAGATTGTGATTGGTATCTAGAGAAACCAGTCCATCGTGGGAGTGTAGGGCGCAGAAGAAGCAGTGCGCACCAATTAGTCCCAAGTGACAACCTGATCTGACGACTATGCCAAGTTCTGTTGCATATGCATAGGTTTTCACTAAGGAAAAGGAAAAAAAAACAATGTCAGATGTGTGCAGTGTGTAGTATTGGTTTGTCCTCCATGCAACTGAAGGATCCTGTGTGTACTTAACATCAACTGTCCTGGTTGAGTCTGGGGAACCCCCTGTACATTAGATGGTTGTATTGTATAGACTTATTAGTATTGGTGAATTCAGTCAACACTTAATGTTTCTGGGCAGCTTAGGATTACAGCTGATATATGGTAATCCCTGGAAGAAGGCACTCTCAAAGCTTGCTATTTCTGAACTAGATCTACTAAGTATGCTACGGAATTATCTTTAGAGCACTTGCTCATGCTTTAAAGGGAACCTATCATCACCTTAAATGCTATGACATGCCGATAATCTGCAGGTAAATAGCATTAAAATCATGCAGGCTACACAGAGAAAATGAAGTTTTATTCATGGTGTAATCTCTGTGTAACGGCTCTCTTCAGGTCACAACCGCTCAGTTTACTGGGAGCACAGCATTTCTGGTGATGACAGGTTCCCTTTAACCCCTTAACCCCCGGAGCTTTTTTCAGTTTTGCGTTTTCGTTTTTTGCTCCCCTTCTTCTCAGAGCCATAACTTTTTTATTTTTCCGTCAATATGGCAATGTGAGGGCTTGTTTTTTGCGGGATGTTTTACTTTTGAACAACACCATTGGTTTTACCATGTCGTGTACTAGAAAACGGGAAAAAAATTCCAAGTGCGGTGAAATTGCTAAAAAGGTGCAATCCCACATTTGCAGCAGTGACCCGGTCCGTGGCCCTGGACATCCAGTTAAAGGGATATTTACAAAGCATAAAGTTTATAAAGTTTATAATAAAGTGTTTGTGACACCACCTGTTGTTACAGGTCAGAGGTGACCAGCGCTGCAGAGCAGTTCTTCTGGGACTGGTGATGATGCAGCAGAGTTGGTACAGCTATCCACAGACAGAGCTTAGTCCCAGGGCAGATGTAATATCTTGAAGATGGTAATGATGTAGTATTTAGCAAAGGATGTAGCAGTGCTGAGTTGGTGTTGCAGAAAGAATTCGGAGGACACAGCTGGGTGCAGTTTCTAATGCTTTACTCACAGTTCTTGTGTACACAGATAACCGCTTGGCACTGTGTCCTCCAGGTGAGGGGTCCAGCAAACTCCCAGGTTGATCTGGATACACTTTCCCAGGACTCCCTTCAGTATATGCCTCTCCTGCCATCTCACTGTGTTGGCTGACCGCCTCTTCTGCCCAACACCTCACAGTCAGTGTCCAAAGCCAGCAGCCACGGACCTTGTTGGGCGACATCCTCTCTGCGTCCCCTTGCTCCTATATGGCTGCCTTTTCAGCAATGTAACTCTGGCTGTGGCTGAAACACCTACAGGTGCCTCTGCCTCCAGCTTGCTAGTTGATCTGATCCCTCCACTCAACGTTAGTCGGCGGGGAACGAGTCCCACGGGCAGTATGATCGCTGCGCCTTGCCTCTAGGATCCTTTCTGTTCTCCCGGGAGCTTCCTTCTCTCCCTTCACTTCTTCTCTAACATTCATGTCAGCACTCTAACTGACCAGTCCTGTCAGCTCCTTCATCTAGCTTTCCCTCCTGCTGACTCACTCTTCCAGAAACTTCTCTGGTCCTGCAGCTCCTCCTGACATGGAGCTGCTTCACCGCACATCTCTCCACTTTCACTTTCTCCTCATGTCTGACTCACTCTCTCTGCACTGTCCTTTCCTGCTATCTAAATTCCTCCCCTACTCCTACTCACTCCACCCACCTCCCAACACCCTTTCCTAACCAGCAGGGACGGACGGAAGACCCTGCTACTGTAGTGTGTGGGGTGCAGGTGTCAGAGTCCTGGGTGGTGCTCCCTCATTACCTGAGAGTGGGGTACCACACCTCTGGGTGAGGTGCAGTACCTATGTGGTGACTGAACCCTCAGGGGTGCCACATTTGATTTTTTTATTGTTTTATTTTGAATGAGGCAAAAGGGGGATGATTTGAACTTTTATATTTTTTTATATTTTTTAAAACTTTTTTTAACTTTTGGCATGCTTCAATAGCCTCCATGTGAGACTAGAAGCTACCACAACCCGATCGGCTCTGCTACACATAGGCGATGATCAGATCGTCTCTATATAGTGGAATTACTCACTTGCTATGAGCGTCGACCACCGGGTGGCTCTCACAGCAAGCCAGCACTGACAGCCATAGAGGTCTCCAGGAGACCTCTGGCTGTCATGTCAATGAACCGGTGACCCTCAATCACGTGACGCGGGTCACCGGTGGGTTTCCGGCCCAATAGCAGGAAGCACAAGTTAAATGCCACTGGCGTTTGACAGAGGAATTTAAATAGTTAATAGCTGCGGGTGGATTGCGATTCCACCTGTGGCTATTGCGGGCACTTGCCAGCTGTTCAAAACAGCTGACATGTGCCGGAAATGATGTGGGCTCACCGCCAGAGCCCACATCAAAGGGAGGGAGTCCGACATTGGCGTACTATTATGCCTGATGTCGGAAAGGGGTTAAGCAGAAAGTTAAAGAATATCCTGCTTGTTACAGTGTCACTGCATCAGAAATATGTGCAATTGTCTGTCAAGCAATTGTCTACATATGTATAAATCAATGACCCTCGCCTATTGTATCCTCACCCATCCCTTGTAGATTGTGAGTCCTCACGAGCAGGGTCCTCGCTCCTCGTGTACCAGTCGTGATTTGTATTGTTTAAGATTACTGTACTTGTTTTTATTATGTATACCCCTCCTCACATGTAACGCGCCATGGAATAAATGGCACTATATTAATAAATAATAATAATAATGACAGTGGCAGCATGGCACAAGTTTTGTTTTTACAATATCAACCTTAATGAAGTTAAATCTTATTGCAGCAGTATGGGGTCTAGTGAAGTGTAGAGATTAGGGATAAGTGAACGTTCTCAGTGTTACTCAAATATCACTCGACTATCTGGGTGCTGGGATGTGCTCGGCACTTGAGGAGCATTGGCCGGTGCAGGGATTTGAAGCTCAAATACCTGCATGTTTAGCACCAGTTGAACAGCCAATTACCATGAGAGGATTGCCTGCCAGTCATTGTAATGCCATAGCCATCTTGGT
Organism: Dendrobates tinctorius; assembly: GCF_039654945.1. Classification (NCBI taxonomy): domain Eukaryota; kingdom Metazoa; phylum Chordata; class Amphibia; order Anura; family Dendrobatidae; genus Dendrobates; species Dendrobates tinctorius. The sequence goes on from NW_027361679.1 coordinate 627,286, forward strand.
AGTGGCAGTACTGTGATTGGCTGGTCATATTACCTTATTAGAGGATATAGAAGAACTGGTGCAACCGCGCTAAGGTCACTGACGCCATTGTACAGCCTAGGGACAGTTCTGATTGAAGGGAGACTCCTGCATGTGCACAATTTACCTAATCAGAGTCCTTTAGTGTTGATACAGATGCTCAGAGGCGCATCCAGGGGGGCATCCGGGCATGTGCCCCGGGCGCAGCCAACAGGGGGACGCCATCAGGCCGCCTGATGCTGCGGTCCAAGGAGGAGGCTCCCCGTCGGCGGCATTCTGCCGCCCCCACACTGAGATTCTCCTGTTCTCTGAGACTGCTGTCAAATTGACAGCCGGCTCAGAGAAAGTGCTGCACCTGCGTGTCAGTTCCCAAGGATTTGTACTAGCGTCTTCAGATGCTAGTACACTTGTTGATCTTAGCCCTGACGGCCACAGCACTTCCGCATCAGTGAAACGCCAGCAGCATGATCAGGTCATATGATCACGCTGCTGACGTCACTTGCCGGCTCTTCAGAGGCGAAGAGACAGGGCACAGGCAGCGTTGCGGTTGGTGGTAAGTGATCCAGCTCCGATGGGGTAATGGAGCTGAAGACACCGAAGATTAAAGGTGGAAATTTAAGGACATGCTCTGGGGGCTAGGAAGGGATGGTTGGGGTTGGGGACGCTATATTGAATCAGTGTAAGGAAATGTGTGAGATTGGGGGATGGCTGCAGACACATGGATAGGGAAGGAGCAGGGGGAGTAAATTGAGGACAGTGTTTGAGGAGCAAGGCCAGGGGGCTGGATGGGTGCAGACAGATGCATGTGGTGGAGAAATATGAGGAACATACGGGGGGACGGGGCAGAAATTTGAGGACAATATGGGGGAGAAATCTGAAGACAATATTGGGTAGAAATCTGTTGACATTGTAGGGGAGAAATCTGAGAACAATATGGGGGAGAAATCTGAGGACATTATAGGGGGGAGAAATATCTGAGGACATTGTGCGGGCAGAAATCTGAGGACAATATGGGGAGAAATCTGAGGGCATTATAGGGGGAGAAATCTGAGGACAATATGGGGGCAGAAATATGAGGACATTATGGGGGCAGAAATCTGAGGACATTACAGGGGGGAGAAATCTGAGGACATTATAGGAGGAGAAATCTGAGAATATGCGAGAGAAATCTGAGGACATTATAGGGGGGAGAAATCTGAGGACATTATAGGGGGAGAAATCTGAGGATATTATAGGGGGAGAAATCTGAGGATATTATAGGGGGGAGAAATCTGAGGACATTATGGGGGGAGAAATCTGAGGACATTATTGGCGGAGAATTCTGAGGACATTATGGGGGGAGAAATTTGAGGACAGCATGGGGGATACATTTTTTTTACATTGTGAACTAGGGAAAGTATGAATGAGTATCTAATTAAATAAAGATTTGTGTGTGTTTTGTTTTTTAATTACTGGGTTAGTGATGGGGGTGTCTGATAGACACCTCTCCATTACTAACACCAGGGCTTGATGGCAGCTTTGTTTTTGGACAATTCTTAGCTGTCATCAACCCCAACCTCCATTACCCTGATTGCCACCGCACCAGAGCAATTGGGAAGAGCGATCACAAAGTGCCAGAATTTGAGCATCTCATGTGATGCGCCAATTCTGGGGTGGCTGCTGGCTTCAATTTTTAGGCTGGGGAGGGCCAAATATTTAAGGACCTTCCAAGTCTGATAATATAAGCCCGCAGCTGTCTGCTTTATCTTTGCTGGTTGACAAAATTGGTGGGACCCCTCATAATTTTTTTAATCATAAAATGCTGTACAATAAGGGTGCAATTTTATAATATGTCTGGGCGTTGAGAAATTATATGTCTGTCTATAAAGGAAATCTGTCACCTCATTTTTCCCCTATGAGATGTGGCTGCCATCAGGGGCTTATCTACAGCATTCTGTAATGCTGTAGATAAGCCCCCGATGTAACCTGAAAGATAAGAAAAATAAGTTATATTATACTCACCCGTGGGACGGTCCGGCGCCTCCAATCTTCTATCGATGATGTCCTCTTTCTTGCTTCCTGTCGCACTCCTGCGCAGGCGTAATACTCTGCCCTGTTGAGGGCAGCGCAGAGTACTGCAGTGCGCTAGGCGCCGGGAAAGGTCAGAGAGATCTGGCACCTGTGCACTGCAATACTCTGCTCTGACCTCAACAGGGCAGAGAATTACGCCTGCGCAGAAGCCATAACAGAAGCAAGGAGGAGGACGTCATCGTTAGAAGATGGGAGGTGCTGGACACGGACCGCGACACCCATTGGACCATACTGCCCGCAGGTGAGTATAATATAAATAGTTTTTCAAGTTACATCGGGGGCTTATCAACAGAATTACAGAATGCTGTAGATAAGCCCCTGATGGCGGTGGCCGCATCTCATAGGGGAAAAATGAGGTGACAGATTCCCTTTAACTATTATGTCTATGTCTATAGTATTCATTGCTGTCCAAAAATGCAGGTCAAGATGCAGCAAAAATTTGCATTTTTGCTGCTGCGTTTTTCCTGGAAAGAGATGCAGAAATGGTGCAGAAATTTCTGCATCCAAATACTTAACGTGCACATACCACACCCTTAGGGGCTACTGTGAGAGAACAGGTGATAATCCATAACTAGCAAGACTACATAATACATGGTTATGTTAATAAAGTGTTGTGCCATCTTGCAAGATAAGGGCTACTCCTGTTTTTATTTATGTTAGGAGCATTAAAGGGATTATTCAATTTTGTGATGAAAGTCTCCAGTCACTAAGCTGCAGCTGACTTCTGAATTCTTATACATAGTAGTGCATGCTGTCAGGATCTTCTGGTGCCAGCGATGAGAGTGGGAGGTCACGAACCCGCAATTATGCAATTTGCATACATACGGTCACATGCCAACTAGAAATGCATGTCCTCGCTCAATAAAAATGAATTGAGCAAAGGCGGACAGGACACGTTTGACCAGAAGTATACAAATCACATACTTCCACTCTTGGTACTGGCCAGGGATTAATCCTGAACAGGGAGAATCCTGAAAGTGTGCAGTGCATGCTCTGTGAGAATTCAGAAGCCTGCAGTCTCATAGAGTAATTAAGCCCTATAATAATAAAATGAAGCCCTGTAGCCAATCCCAACAGCGTGTAATATCCTCACTGTCAGGATTCAGCTCTGCTTGCTGGTTTCATCAGTTATCACATGGCCACTTCACTTATATGCAATTTTTCTAGTTAGTGTCATGTGACAATGAGCTTCTCTTCTTGCTTCTCTCAGTTTTTTTTCAGACATTGTGTTGTTTTTGTAGTTATAATAATGTGACTCATGACATGCAACTGTTTATTTTTTATGTTTGCTTTATTTTAGATGTCAGCAATGGAAACGTGAATGTTGATAGAAACTCTGAACATGAGAGTCAAGAAGGTAATACTGTGGAGGAGCATGAAACAAGACAGACTGTAGATGCCACTACAGATGAAACCACTGAAGATCACGTGTTTGATTTAGACGCTATGCAGTGTTGTAGCAGCATGACACATTCTCTAGAAGAACTGAATGCTATTTCATCGTCTTCTTCTCACAGTTAGTCGAATTTTGACATCGATTGTTATGACCCAGGAACATAGCCAAGCAAATTTTCAGATGCACAAAGGTGTTTTGTTACCAGCATGAGGACAAAATCAACACATGAACTCGACATCAGTAATAGTTTAAGAGATGGATGAAAACTCTCAATAGGTTGCTTTTTTAAACAGCTGCCAAATTGACAGAAAGTGCGCCTGTCTTGGCTAGAATACAACCACTTAAAAAATGATGCACACTGCATACCATGTAGAATGTTTTCCAATTCAGAACCAAAACGGTCATTTTTGTCAAAGGAGGAAGGTTTGACACGATGGAAAAAATTAAGGGAGAGAATTTCTGAACATGAAAATTCTTTTCATCAAAAAATGTGTTTCTCTTCATGGAAAACACTTGAGGCCTCACTAGGTAAGGGTGGCATTGACAAAGAACTTCAAGAGCAGATACTGAAGGAAGAAAACAACTGGAAGCAAGTTCTTCATGTAATTGTTGACGTAATCATGCACTTAGCAAGACAAGGAAGTGAATTGCGAGGCTCACGTGAAAGTCTTGATTTTGCAGACCCTAAAAGTGGAAAATTTCTAAATGCACTTGAACTTGTTTCTCATTATAACGCCCCTCTGAGTGAACATTTGCAGTGTCATAAGAAAGGACAAGTGAGCTATTTCTCACCTAATGAATTTTTAGACATCATAGCAGGCAAAATAAGGAAACACATACTGAATGATGTTGTGGAGGCTAAGTATTTTTCTGTGATGTTTGACTGCACACCTGACATAAGCCATTCGGAACAAATGTCTGAAGTCATTAAATATGTCAAAATAACAAAATATCGCCCTGAAATCGTAGAAAGATTCATAGACTTTTTTACTGTGAGTGAGAAGACTGGAATTGCTCTCACTGAAATAATTTAAAAAAAAAATAAAAAAAGATGGCTTAGATACTAAAAATTGCAGGGGTCAATCCTATGACAATGGGGCAAATATGGCTGGAAAGTACAAAGGGGTTAAAGCACGATTGCTTCAAGAAAATAACCTATTTTGTACCCTGTGCCTCTCATTCCCTAAATCTGGTTGGTGTAAATGCTGCTAGTGTGTCACGAGAAGCAGAGACTTACTTTGGAACGGTACAGTGTCTTTATTTGTTCTTTGTTGCCTCCACTTTTAGATGGGAAGTTTTACAGAAATATGAACCGGTTACCCTCAAGTCACTAAGCAAAACCAGGTGGTCAGCGAAGCTAGAAGCGGTAAGACCTATTTATATGCATCTAAGCAAAATCATTGATGCTTTAAGGCTGGTTTCACATTTGCGGTTGTGTCCGCAGCGTTTCTACCGCATATTTCCACATGCGTCTTGTTTTTCTATCTTTAACATTGGGGACGTGGATCACCCGCCAGGGCAAGTGGGGTACTCGGTAGCAAGCCACTTCCTTAAAGGGGCAGTGTCACAGCGGCGGTGACCCGGTCCGTGGCCCTGGGAGTCCAATGAAAGGGGATTATTTACAGGGGATGATAAAGAAGAGTTTTTGTAATGAGTTCGTGACACCACCTGTGGTATCTGGTCAGAAGGGACCAGCGCTGCAGTGCAGATCCTCTGGGAAAGATGATATGATGCAGCAGTGTTGGACTAGCTCTCCACTGGCAGAGCTGTTGTCCCAGGGCAGATGAGAAATGTTGAGAGGTGGAGGAGGATGTAGTGTGAATCAAGGATATAGCAGTGCTGAAAAGGTAATGCAGGGAGAATTCAAAGGACACAACAGAGTGCAGTTTTTTTTTACCTTTTACTGTGCTTTGTAGGTACAGTCCAGGATTCAGATTACAGATGGTACAGGAGTTGATCAGCCTGGAAGCAATTTGGGAATCTCGCTATGCAGATGGGTGGTGAGGTCTCCTTTTCTAGCGCTATTCTGAAGTACTTGCAGTTATGAATTACACTCAAGTTCCTCTTGATTGCTTTTACTTAGAACTCCACTCACATGACAGGCAGCTGTAGCCCTCTCTCTCTGGCTCACACACGTTGCTGCTGTGTTGTCAAGTCTCAGTTGGGAACAGAGCATTTACAGCCTCTTGTTCCTCCGGTTTCTGCTGTGGGACCTTTAGTATCCACACAGCCTCGTACTCCAGGGTCCGGCCTTTGCGCTTCAGCTTGGGGATGAGCTCTGCTCTAGCTCTAGTCCCCAGCTCATCTCCACATGTCCACCCTCTTCCCTCTCTCTGCACCAACTAACTTCCATCCTCCTGACCACAAAGAGCAGCTCCTCAGCAGTTAGGTTCAGAGCTCCCTTTGCTGGCCTGGAGTAGGAACTGTTCTGTGTGCTGGAACTACCTGATAGAGAGATTCTTCATTGATTCCAAGTCTGACATCACACTCCCTAGGAGGGAGGTAATGCCACTGTGGCGACCGTACTCCTGGGGGTGCCACAGAGGCAGATACATGCGATTGGATGCTTTTTGCCGTGTTTGACGACGCATGCGTCGTTTCATCGTCTGCGGCTGGGCACGGTAAACGCAACATGTTGCAATTTTGGAGGCGTCAATTTGCCGCCTAGAAACAAATGCGGTTGTTTGCGGAAGTAATGCGTCAAAACAATGCATTGCAGTCTATGCGAATGTATGCGTTCATAAGCACACGCGTTTGTTTGCGTTTGTGAATGCATATGTTTTTCCTGAATAAACCTGTCTACACAATAATTAGCAACCACCCACATAAGATAGATAAAAAGAGGGAGTGTGCATTGGCAGTCCACAACTCTGCAGACTGCAAACAAGCAAAGAAGAAGCTCTGACCTGTGAAGAATCTCCACTTTGAACAATGTGAGTATAAAAGCCAATGTCTGTATTTTCTTTTATCTCTCTTTATATGTACTAATAATTTCTGTCTCTTTTTTCTTGCAGCATTCATCAGAATGTCTTCACCTTCTTCTTCAGAGAAGTGCCCTGTCCCTGAACATGCTGGACAGGAAAGTGGCAATTTTTTTTTCTTTTTCAGAACAGTTCTTCAACTGTAGCAGAGGGCGAGCAGGAGCAGCAAGGACAAGTTCGGGTAGCTAGGCGGCATGTAAGTATACCTGACTGAATGTACTCTGTTTATTGTATTCTGACTGTACTATTCTTGCCTGTTCATTTCTTCACTTTGCTTATTTCTGTACCTTTTTGGTCTTGACTACTGTTCTTTTTTTCTTGACTTTACTTATTCTTGCCTACTTTCTGTCTCTGTAGTTGTCTTTCTTTTCCTTTTTTTAATCTCTCAAACATTAATGTATTTCTTTCTTTTCTAGGCTTCAGAACGGGATAAAGACCTCATTGATAATGACATCCTCATCTCCCTGGTCCATGAGCGAGTCCCGTTGTGGGACACCCGGGTTCCGCAGCACTCGGACAATGTGGCGACCCGCTACTGGAATCAGGTGGCCCAAGCGATGATGGATGGATGGGACAATGCCCCGGATCAGGTCCGCAAGTCATTTCGTAAGTATTGCAATGCTGTGTGATGCAGCAGTGACCTTGGCCGGTATCACACAACTGTGTGTGATGCGAGAAACTCCTGAGAATTTCTATCATCACACACACTTGTGTGATCCTGGCCAAAAATGCATTGTCTAACCATTTTTTTTTTACAGTGCTCAAAGGCAAAACACGTTGGCGTTCGATGAAGCATCGTTTCAACAAGGACCTTCGCTAGGAGAACCGGTTTCCCAGTGGTTCTGGAGCAAGGATCAGAAAATATAAGTTCCACCGCATGCTGGCATTTTTGAGACCGGTCCTTGCCCAGAGAACGTAAGTATTTTTGTGGTCTATTGGATTGTGTTGTATTGCCTGATCTGTATTTTTCTATTCCACAGGAGTTGGTGCATTTACTATTGTAAATGTTTGTTACTAAAGTTTTTTTTTTCTTTTCACAGCACCTGGAGCAGCACCCTTGAGCCTTGTTCCGGAGCGGTCCTTCATCGAGCAGCCACGGACCTGTCCCAGCCATCCACCATCGAAGCAGCACGTGGGCTGGCAACACAGACTGGAGACCAGAAAGCTGGTCCATCAGGTGTTCCCCTTTCCCAGGCCTCTGCCATTTCTTTTTCGGCGTATCCCTGCCAGTGGCAGAAGGCCTCGGACAAGACACTCTTGCCCGAGTTTTTGCACTTGAGCTCGATCTTTCATGATGGAGATAGACTGAATAATGGCTTCAACCTTATGAAGACACTTATCCAGGATGTCAACCGAAGCATTGACCAAGTGAAAGCTGGTCTCCAGAGGCCAGCACATCACTTTTTCAATCAAATAGCACAGGGCATGTTGGAACACCTTACTCCTGATCTCCAGCTGAATGTCATGCAAGCCTGCAAGCAGCAGAGTCGGTATTTTCAGCAGTCAGCGGTGGCATTTCCACCTGTGCCATCATTGACACGCTTGACCTCAATGCCGAGCTCTGCTGCATACAACTGCATGGCCACCACCATTCCAAGCCCTGCTGGACACCACTACAGCGCCACCACCATGCCGAGTGCTGTTGGACAGCCCACCGCCACCACCATGCCAAGTGCTGCTCCTGCTTGGACATCCTCCACCGCCACCAGCATGCAGCAACTGTACCCGGACCCTAGCATGACATCCTCCACCACAAACAGCATGCAGCAGCAGCAACACCTGGACCCTGCTTGGACATCCTCCACCATCACCAACATGCAGCAGCAGCACCCGGCCCTGCTTGGAAATCATCCACCGCCACCAGCATGCAGCAGCAGCACCCGGGCCCTGCCAGGACCTTCACAACCATAACCACCTCCACCAGTATGCATCAGCTGGCCTTCAGCACCATGTCACTGCAGCAGCAGCACCCAGACCCTGCCAGGCCGTCCACCAGGACCAGGCCGCAGGAAGACAACACACCCATGCTCCCCAGAAACCAGTGCAGATCCCAACAAAAGAGGAAAAAAAACAAGGACTCTCGCACTCCCTCCCCCCTCACATCCCAATGTGTCTGTGATGTCAGGTTTGTCTCTCCCTTCCAGTGTGTCTCTCCTGTCCCATGCCTCCAGTACCATCCATGACCTCCCTGACCCCACTAGTTTGATCACCCCTTCTCCTGCAACCTGTGCATCATCTTTACCCAGCCAGGCGTCCCAACTAAACACCCCTCGGTACGTCACTCTACCCCCAGCCTCCGCAGTTAGTTTTTTATTTTTGTAAATAAATTTATTGGTTTTTGCCCCCAATATTGTTTGGTTATTTGTGTTTTTCGCCGCCGGCAACACACACCGTGTGCCGTAAAAGCATTGTGCCGTACAATTTAAGTATTTGACACCACATAGTTCCAGGAATGACACAGTTTGAAAACTGAAGCTTTGCTTCTTGTGTCTGTGGAGCTATGAGTTTTCAAAAACTAATATGACTTGTATTTTCTCCAGCATCTCTTCAGTCTGCTTAATGTAATGTCAGTATGTGACGCAGACTGAAGAGACAATGGAGGTAATAAAAGGCATATCTATACTCACCTGGCCAGCTGTCCGACAGTGAATTCATGATGCACAAAACCCAGCATCCTTAATTAACTATTTCTGACACCTGGCCTGGTGAATATAGATATGCCTTGTATTACCTCCATTGTCTCTTCAGTTTACGTAATCTATTTAAAACAGACTGAAGAAACAATGCAGGTCATACAAGTCATATCTATACTCACATGAACAGGTGTCAGAAAGAGTGAATTCATGATGCTGGGCTTTTAAGCATCATGACCTCACTATTTCTTACACATGGCCTGGTGAATATATAAATTGTCTCTTCAGTCTACGTTATCTATTTAAAACAGACTGAAGAGACGATGGAGGTCATACAAAGCATATCTATACTCACCAGGCCATGTATCTGAAATAGTGAGTTCCTGATGCTCAAAAACCCTGAATCATGAATTCACTATTTCTGACACCTGTTCTGGTGAATATACATATGCATTCTATGACCTCCATCATCTCTTCAGTCTGTTTTAAATAGATTACGTAAACTGAAGAGACAATGGAGGTAATACAAGGCATATCTATACTCACCAGGCAATTTTTCAGAAATAGTGAGTTCAGGATGCTGAGTTTTGTGCATCCTGAATTCACTATTTCTGACAGATGGCCAGGTGAGTATAGATATGATTTGTATTACTTTCAGTATCTCTTAAGTTTACGTAATGTATTTGACGCAGACTGAAGAGACGATGCAGGCAATACAATGCATATCTATACTCACCTGGACAGGTGTAAGAAATAGTAAATTCATGATGATGGTTTTTTTGTACATCATGAACGCACTATTTCTGACACATGGCCTGGTGAATATAGATATGTCTTGTATTATACCTCCACCGTCTCTTCAGTTTGCCTCCAATAGATACTGCAGAAGAGAAGCAGGATGTAATGATGTCAACTACCATACCACTCACATAATAAGTGGTTTTGAGAGGGAAAACATAGGAGACTAGGTACAGGTATAAAAAAAACGTTATTTATTAACAGCAATCATTAAAAACATTTTAAACATGCCACACGTCTGATATCAGAAACAAAGTACGCAGCAAATTGGTCCTTCATGTGGGCAACTTCATCTGTTTACCACAGAGGGTGATGCTGGTAATCGGGCAATGGGTTGGCAACTGGTTCATCCAGTTCAATGTTGCGTCACTCCTTAGCCGTTATGTAATTGTGGAGAACCACACAGGCATTGACCACCTCATCGACTGTCTCCATTTTCAGATTAATAGCTGTCCCAAGAATGCGCCATTTGGAGACAAGAATCCCAAAGGAACACTCAACTGTTCTACGGGCCCTGGTCAGTCTGTAGTTAACAATCCTTTTACTGTGGTTCAAGTCCCGACTGAAATATGGCTTCAGTAGGTTTTCACACATCTGAAAGGCCTCATCCCCAACCATAACAATTGGCATTGGTGGGCCTTGAGTGTTGGGGAGAGGTCGCGGCAGGGGTAAATTTAAATTTTTTCCATACAAGCATCTGCCCATATCAGAGTTTTTAAAAGTCTGGGAGTCATTGCCACGGCCAAAAGCTCTAATGTCCACGACAATTTCCATCCACATTTCCGCCGTGGGTAGGGGGATAAATTCAGCCCGGAGAATGTTCCACAAAGCCAGGCAGGTGTCCGCAACAATTCCAGAGAGGGTGGAAATTCCTAGCCAGTACTGGAAATGGAGCAATGAAAGTGTCTCTCCGGTAGCCAGGAATCTGCCAAACAGAGAAAGAAAAAAATTAGGAAGCTAAACAGATAAAGTTGAAAAAAATTAATACAAGGCAGAACAATAATAATTATGACAGGGGTTTGTTTAGAATTATTACGTACCTTAATGTGGCCAGGAGACGTTCCTCAGCAGGAATCGCTCTACGGAGCTGGGTGTCCTGTCTCCGGATGGCTCCTTGGACACGACCAAGCAAATCCCGGAAGGTCTCTTGAGACATCCTGGTATATTCCGGAGATTTCGCCAGGTTGGCTTTGAGCTCGCTGTATAGGGTGTGGTAGGCTCCAAGGCTCTCCCAGACTTCAATAATGGGGTGTCTCCAATAACGCCGATGCCGTCTTCTCCATCTTTCTCTATTTCTTTGTTGCTCATAAGCAAACGCATAGGCAAGAAACAGCTTTATACTAAATTCCAGGTTGAAATAAAAGCTCTCCATGCGAAGATCCATCGTGACACAGGATACAGGAGCTAAATCTGAAGATTTCAGCTGTCAAAGGGTCTATATAAAGATATCCCATAACACACGCCCACTGTTGTCCCATTGGTGGTGTCTGTTTATCTAGTTTTTTCCCCTGTAAAATTTTCCACCATGTGTAAAAAACCCGCAAACGCATGCAAAATGCATGCAAAAGCAGGCAAACGCTGCGTTTTTTTGACCGCATGCGTAAGCTACTGCGTCTAAGAACCGCAGCTTTTGCACCCGATTTGACACTATAGACAAGCTTATCAATACATTCTGTTTTCTCTCTGGACCTCAGTTTCAGTCATTAACAGCAGAAGAACTCAAGTAGCAGGCCATGAAATTAGCCCAGATATATCAGAAGGATCTTGATAAAGATGAAATAATTCCAGAAGTGGAGAGTTTTAAACATCATGCACTGAATTTAAACACGATTGCGGATTGCTCTGCGGTTTTGCCCTGCGGTTTTTCATCTCCTCAATGGAGGAGATGGGAAACCGCAGCGGAATCCGCAGAAAGAATTGACACAGAAAAACTGCGTGGAAAAATCTGCACCGTCTGCACTGCGTTTTTTAATTCCCATAGGGAATAATGGTACTGTACACCGCAGCAAAAACTGCTGCGGATCCACAGCGGCCAAATCCGCTGCGGAACCGCAGCAGAATCCGCAGCGTGTGCACACAGCCTTAGGCCGGGGTCACACTAGTGATTAAATCGGATGAATGCAATGCGATAAAAAAATCGCATTGCATTCGTCCCAATGTTATTCTATGGGGCAACTCACATCATGCGATTTTCTATCGGATCCGATCCTCGGACCGAGACAATCGCAGCATGCTGCGATTGTCACCGATTTTCGGATCGGATTCGACAATGCAAGTCTATGGGGGCGAGAAAAAATTGGATTGCAAACGGACCCGATGTGTGAGTTGCGGCAATTTTTTTAATCAAATACAGTAAAATCACAGTGACCGGTTAAATAAAGAAACGAATTAATAGATCTAGACACATTAAATACATATATATATATATATTTTATACATGTCATAGAGACACATTTATATAAATATTTCTAATTCATACAGTTCATCAATGCAGAATAGCCGCTGAAACATTTGCCGGCTTTTGTATATTCATTCTCCTGCCCGACATGAAATGACACATGGTTTACATATAGTTAACCATTTCATTTCATGTTTTTTTTTTATGTCTATCACTATTAATTATATGAGGGTAAAATTCTGGAGTTGTAGGGGTTCATTTAAGGGGTTAATTAGTTGTATTAAATTGCTGGGACTCCCGCTGACGTCACTGAGGCTGCAGGGAGTCCCCGCAATTTAATACAACGAATTAACCCCTTAAATGAACCCCTACAACTCCAAAATTTTACCCACATGTTAACCCGTTACTGCAGTCCCGGGAGCCGCTAAAGTTCTCTCTCTCACCGCGGCTCTCCTCTTCTCGCGGCTCATATCTCCGGGAGAATGAAGCTGCGGCACGCTCTCCTCTTCTCGCGGCTCTTCTCTCCGGGAGCATGAAGCTGCGGCCCTGCTCTCTTCTTCTCGCGGCACCGTTACATCTACATCGGCGGTTCTGTTTTTCAACCCTGAGGTTCCTTTAAGATTACTAGATTAGTGGATACTGTCAAATCAACGGTCCGGTGGCACCCGTTGGTGTGTCGACGGACACGGATCCGTTCTCCGCCTTTTTGGCGGCTGGCAACTGACAAGAAAAACGTATGTATGAAACAGGCCTAATGCTAAGACCCTGACTCAAGTGTTTGTCAACGAGATTGTGAAGCTGCATGGGGTTCCCTCTGATTTGGTGTCAGATCAGGGGACCCAGTTTGTATCTAAATTCATTTGCATTTGCATTTTGTTCTCGCCTAGGGATGCATCTATACTTTTCTTCAGCTTTCCATCCTCAAACTAATGACAGATTGAACGTCTAAATCAAAGTCTGGAGACATACCTCAGGTATTTTGTTTCAGATAACCAGAGGGATTGGTTATTTTTTTTCACCATTAGCTGAGTTTGCCTTAAACAATAGTTGCACTGAGTCCACTGGTAAGTCACTATTTTTTGTGCATATGGCTTCCATCCTCAGTTCTGTACCTTCAGTATGGAGGGGTCTGCAGGGGTTCCTGGAGAGGAATGATTCTCTTCATCCCTCTCATGTGTATGGCAAGGTGTTCAGAACAACTTAAAGATCATGGGAGACAGATACATTTGCAAGGCTGATAAGAAGCAGTTGTCAGGTCTGCACCTGGGTGTGAAAAATTTAGTATAGCTGTCTACCAGAAATATTAGGGCTTATACTCACATGCGAGAAACTCGGACGATTCTCGCACGTCAATACCCGGCACTGCCGCCGGCACTCAGATCAGAAAGTTCAGCTGCATTTATTTCTATGCAGCTTAACGCTCCAATCCGAATGCCGGCGGCAGTGCCAGGTATTGACGTGTGAGACTCGTCTGCGTTTCTTGCATGTGAGTATGAGCCCTTAAGCTGAAAATTCTTTCCTGGATATTAGGTTCTAGGTTTATTGGTCCTCACAAGGTGGTCGCCATAATTAACCCTGTGGCCTTTTGTCTTGACCTTCCTCCAACTTTTAAAATCCACAATAGAAGGGGGGTACTGTCACGAGGGTGTCACATCTCCCTGGAAGACCTGGAGTTAGACGATTATGTCGGGTAATGAATCACAGGTCTTCTTTAGAGATGCTGTGATTTGTACCCCATATTAAATGGATTTAGTTACTCCTGGTGCTGAAGAAGTTAATGACCCTTTCTATGCTGGTCAGAAACATTCAACTCCATATCAGCTGATTCTGATGTGATCATTATCTCTTCTTATAACTACTGTAGTCAGACCTTCTTGTTCCTGTCCCTGAAAGTTTCGTCTTCCTGTGTTGTGTGCTAAAGATAAGTGGTTTGGAGTGGAGTTGTTGAAGAAGTGTTCTGTGGTTTGCTGCAGTACGTGTGTGTGTGTGTGTGTGTGTGTGTGTGTGTGTTTATCTCCTAGTCCCTGTTTTTTTTTGTTTATTCTTCCCTGTCCCTATTCTCCTCCCTATTGTTGGTTAGTGCTTTTTCTTGATAGAGTAATTCAGTTATCCCTATTTTGTCTTTGTGTCTTGTTTACATTAGATTTTCTGTCTCATGCCTCATGGGCTGGGGAAGAGGACAGCTCAGGGTTTAAAAGGAGCATAGTAAGGTCAGAGAGTACCCCCGGGACAGGGATAGTTAAGGTCCCAGTTTCAGGGACAGTTTCAGGCCCCCTTCTTTACCGAAGACCATCACAGCATAACACTAATCTTTTGTTTTGTTGTGTGTATCAGATACATTCTGCATTTACCTAGGGACAGCTGAAGGAACAGGGACAGTGGAAGAATACAGCGTATAGGCAGGGCTTAAGGCTTTGCAGTCCGTTGCTTAATATATACAGTAACTGCTTGCATGTTACCACATTCTTTTTATGAGGGTGAAAAATTTTGACTATACTGTCATCCATAGAATATTACGTGGCTAGTGTCACATTACGGAGGTATATAACACTCCAAAAAGCATTAAAAAATGTTTCTGAATTCAATTAGTTAACCATAGAGTATTACGTACATTTCAAAAAAGTATTGAAATATTTTTCTGGATTAATTTAGTCATCCATACAGTGTAACAAGATTAGTGTGCAACAATGTGCCAAAGATAACAAAATCCCGCCAGCCTCCCGAGGGAGCAACTGGAGGAATATCAGAGCCAGACCAAGCTGGCGCGACAGCGGAAGTGGCAGGAGATTGTGATCCAGATCCAGCAACTAGTGAGTGGGATCCGGGGCCTAGGCTGGAAGGAAGAGATAAGAAGGTGAGCCATGACTGGGGTTGGAGACATGCTAGTGGACTCACTAGCTGCAAGAGTGGGCATCCCGGGGATGTACGACCAACAGTGGAGATGAGGGTCCATATAAGAGTTTGGGAGCCATCGTCACATCTTGTTTAACCAGTGGGCAGTAGAGACTGAACACTTGCATTGAAGGCTGCAAGAGCTGATGGCTGGAACCAGGGTCACATTCCTCAAAATGGAGGAGCAACATAGCTGGCATGCGGTAGGTGTGATATGAGAATTAAGGGAGCAAGATGAACCTTCCTTGCAAAAAAAAACATCCCTGGGAGAGGCTCTTCAAGGCAGCTTGAAATGGTGCTACCACCCTGGAGAGATTGTACTGTCCTTGGGGTTCCCCACCCTCTATGCAGGAGCAGGTCATGGTGCAGGTGATACAGGGGGGTGTGTCCCATTTCTACGTGTTGGGGGCTCCAGCACTACCCGAAGCTGGGTCTCTAACAGCCAAGGCACCTGGAAATTGAGCTCCAGGAAACAGGTGGAGGCAGTTCCCTCAGCCTCCCGAGGAAGGAGGAGAAGCGGACACCTGAAGAGGATTACTGTAGTACCCTCCTTATATTTTTTCCTGGCTTTACACTCTGTGCAAAGCATTTATGAGTGTATGACTATTTTAATTACACTTTCAAAATGTTTGAATGATGTCTGCCAGTTGTTGCCTTACAGGGGTCTATGGTGACCCTCCTTATAATTTTTTCTTGGCTTTGCAGGCAACTACATTTTCTGTGCGCAGAGCCTTTACATGTACATGGTGGGCCATTTATATGGATACACCTAAATAAAATTGGAATGGTTGGTGATATCAACTTACTGTTTGTGACACATTAATATATGGGAGGGGGGAAACTTTTCAAGATGGGAGGGGAACATGGCGGCCATTTTGAAGTCTGCCATTTTGGATCCAAGTTTATTTTTTCCAATGGGAAGAAGGTCATGTGACACATCAAACTTATTGAGAATTTCACAAGAAAAACAATGGTGTGCTTGGTTTTAATGTAACTTTATTCTTTAATGAGTTATTTACAAGTTTATGACCACTTATAAAATGTGTTCAAAGTGCCCATTGTGTTGGATTGTCAATGCCCCCCTCCCATTTACTAATGTGCCACAAACAGGAAGTTGATATCACCAACCATTCCCATTTTATTTAGGTGTATCCATAAAAATGGCCCACCCTGTAGAAGTACACTTTCTTAATATTTGAATTAAGTACAACAGTTGGTGCTTTGAAGAGTGTATGAATGACTCTGCTTGTACTTTTTGGAAGGCTTTGCGCTGTGTTTAGAGCTTTTTTGAGTACAGAAGTACCCCAACTACACTTTGATCACAAAATTGGAATGAGGTACTACAGTTGGTGCGTTCAAGTGCATATGGATGACTCTCCTTATAATTTTTTTTACTGGGTTTGCACTTTTTGCAAAGCCTTTGAGTGTAGGAGTACAACAATTACAGTTTCAAAGTATTTATGTTCAACAATTTTTCTGGATTGTATTTGTCTTACAGAGAATTAATCTGCTTTGTTTTACAATTCGTTATTATATGACACTCCAAAAAGTGTTCAAACATTTTTCTGGATTGAATTTGTCATCCATAGAGTATTACATGCTTTGTGTTACATTACGGTGATATCTAAACCTCCAAGAAAAGTTCAAAAATCTTTCCCAGATTCAATTAGTCATCCATACAGTTTAATGTGCTTTCTGTAAAATTACGGTGGTTTAAAATGTTTAAAAACTGCTTGCCCTGCTACAGTTCACAAAATATTTTTGTTCCAAAAAATTGGCCTGCTACAGGTATACAAATTTGGTCCCTCAGTACTCTTTTCCTAGCCACCACAATTTCTCTGGCAGAGTTATTGAAAGGAATAAGAAACGTCACGAGACAGATCTGTGGCTCTCGCTATTGAACCGGCAACCAGACATGGTCATGTGTGATAATGGCCGTAACCTGGTGATGGTTGTGACGCTTGGCCAGCTCACACACATATCATGCTTGGCTCATGTGGTCAATTTGGTAGATTTGGAAAACCTAC
Source organism: Dendrobates tinctorius (assembly GCF_039654945.1). NCBI lineage: Eukaryota > Metazoa > Chordata > Amphibia > Anura > Dendrobatidae > Dendrobates > Dendrobates tinctorius. The sequence goes on from NW_027361679.1 coordinate 644,499, forward strand.
CCAGATTTTCCAGAGCTTCTGGTCAAGGTATGCCACATAGGCGCCCATTTCTGCAAGTCAGCTACAGCTACTGCCGCTCTGATGGTTGCTTTCATCTTGGACCCATGCTGCAAGGAGAACCTTGCATCTCTCATTCCTGAGGCGGAGAGGTCTACTAAAATGGCGCTGTACCAGAAAGCCATTTTGGAAAATATGGTAAAAAAAATTCCATCAGACAATGCTAGCTGCAGGGAGCAAGCTTCCTTGCCCAACCATGGAGGAGAGGTGAGGGAGACACACACCAGGTACAGCAGAGGCAGGGATACATTGTCAAAGGCTTGAGTCAATTTCATGACACCCTCCCAGCATGTCGCCGGAGAGTCATAGCAGACAGGTGCTCTTGCCTGTCAACAGAGAGTGCTGACAGGTTCACTCTGATAAAAATGAAGAAAGCTTGGATTAGCCCCGACTTTTCCACACCACCAGATGACAGCAGCACATAAATTGTTTTTAATTTTCAATATTTGAATGATGCCCTCCAGTTGTTGACTTCAAGGGCCTTTGAATGACTGGATGACCTTACTTATAAGTTTTTTCCTGGCTTTGTACCATGTGCAATTCTTTTATGAGTATAGAAGTGCCACAACTACTCTTAATTTTTTTATGAGACACTCCAGTTGGTACCATGAAAGGTGTATGTGTAACAAGATAGCATGGGGTGGTAGTCATAGCTGAGTCCACTAAGTCACAGTCAGTGAGCACCCTGGCCCCTTGAACATGAAATGACAGTTCTAGTCCCAGCCATGGGTCACAGTGGGTTACCTCAGACATCTGGCTCCTCTCCATGTTGGAACGGATGCACCACATGTCACACGTTGTAGGGCCCAACAGTGGCACCTTGTATTTAATAAAGGTGCTGAAGAAAGGAAGGTACAATTACTGAGCTGTCCCTATCTCCAGCAACAGCTTCAGCAGCAGAGGCAGTAGCTCCACACAGTTTCCTGCAAGTCTCTTGGATAACTCCTAGGCAGATCCCAGGAGCTGAAAGTCTCTTGTGGGGCACACACGCAGTCCCTGTGCCCGCTACCCAACAGTCCACTGGCAGCTCTGTTCCCCTCCAGGGGTATGGCCAGCTCCCAGCAGTGGAGCACACCCTGCCACAGGCAAGCCTGCCTGGGCACTGAACTGCAGACAGGAATTTCCTGTCTCCTTTGAGGCTGCTGGGTCAGCTCCCTGCATTAACCCCTCACTATCCCTAAACTATATACATTACCAAGTACAATGGTAGAACATTTGAACAAGGCAAACACAGCACATACATTACAATGATGCAGCATAAATACATTATAAGCACAGTACATGAACACAACAAGACATTAAGACATTAATAAACGGGTACACCATTCGGGTACTGCATAGGGCACACAGGATCAGCACCTAGGAGAGAGAAGAGACAGCAAGGTTTTCCGCCAACTCCTTACATATGGATGACCCTGTTCATTATTTTTGGCAGGCTTTGCACTGTGTACAGAGATTTTATGAGTGTAAAAGTACCACAACTACACTTTGTTTACAATATTTCAATGAGTTACTACAGTTGGTGTCTTCAAGGGTGTATGGATGACCCTGCTTGGAATTTTTGGTAGGCTTTCCATTTAGTGCATAGTCTTTATGAGTCTAGGAGTACCACTACATGACAATTTGAATAGAATGTGTAAGAAGCTCTCCTTTATAATAATAATTTTATTTCTATAGTGCCAATATATTCCTCATCACTTTACATATTAGAGGAGACTTGTGCAGTCAATAAAAAAGAAATTACAGAATAACAATGATCACATAAATCAACAGATACCAAGAGAAGTGAGGGCCCTGCTCGCAAGCTTACAATATATGAGGAAATAGGGGTGTCTCGAAAGGTGGATGGTAATGATTGTTTGTATTGTATGGTTCAGCAATCAGTATAATAAATAGGATGGCCACGTAATGCAGCAAGAACTGGTCACCAATCAGTATGTGTACAGATACAGAGGGCTATTAAGTGCATGTTGTGTGTGTAAACAGATGATATGAGGGTCCTGGATCTGAAGAAAATTTTGAATGGGTAGTTAGATAAGTATGTTGAGGCGATATGCCAGTCTTTATGTATAATACTGGGTGTATCTGAGTCCCTAATTTTTGGCACTTCTTACTTTCCTCATAAGTTACATGGAAATTTTAAAATTTGTAATAAAAAATTAAATTTTTATTTACTTATTTTTTTTTTTAAATCCTTATATACAAGTCAGTATACAGTAAAAAAGTTTTTTTTAACATTTTTTTCCTGTAAACTCCAAGTTATCACCAATTTTGAATGTTTTATTGTTAGTCCTTAAAGTGGAGTAAAAGTGTGACACCATTGTTCTTAGCAGCGAACTGGGAGTCAGCGATATTTTTAGAGGTTTTCCCCATGCTGTTCTCCTTCTATGGCCGGGATCACACACAGCGAGATACGGCCGAGTCTCGCAGGTTAAAACCAAGCTCTGGCGCCGGCACTCCGGAGTGGAGCGTGCAGCCGCACAGCAATACATGGAGCTGCACGCTCCGCTCCGGAGTCCTGGTGCCAGAGCTTGGTTTCAACCTGTGTGACTCCGGCCTATTCAGCACTTTTCCATCCATTTGGCATTTATGTTAGTCTTTAATCTGTTTTGTGAACTTGGGATAAGAGTATGTTTGCAGCAACTTTTATGAAACATCTGGAAAGACCAAACTCCACCCACAATGGTACACATAAAGAAACAGGAAAACACATAATATAGACATTAAAAAAGGGCAAATTAAAAGAAAATTTAGGTGATAATGAAAAACAGGTGAAAATCACCAAAAACTAGACAAAGAGCAAGTGCACAAATGCAATAAATATGTTTCAGAATAATGTAAGGAAAGGAAATAATAATCTTTATTTTTATATAGCGCTAACATATTCCGCAGCGCTTTACAGTTTGCACACATTATCATCACTGTCCCCGATGGGGCTCACAATCTAAATTCCCTAACTGTATGTCTTTTGGAATGTGGGAGGAAACCGAAGTACCCGGAGGAAACCCACGCAAACACGAGGAGAACATACAAACTCCTTGCAGATGTTGTCATGGGTGGGATCCATTGCATAACTAATGCAAACGGAATTGGAAAGAAACCTTTTCATTATTATGAGATCTGTTTGGGTTTCATTTTGTGTCAAATTTTAGAATGGAAGAAAAAGGTCTGCATACTGAACTTTTTCTTCTGCACTAAAAATTGGCACAAAACTGAACCCAGACGGATTCCATAATTCAAAAATTTACAACTACTCCTGTTTATACAAGTTAGGCAAGAGATCAGTTTTTTTTACAGTAATCTGTTTGTCTGTTCCTCAAAATGGAACAGACAAACATAATGTCAAAATTACAGAGTTACTAAATTAATGAAGTACATTCCAAAAACTCATATCTTTACAATGCCAGGAAGATAATGAAATAATAAAACAATTTAATTTTTTTAAGTCTATGTGGTTTTTCTATTAAGTTCATTGCAACGACTGAAGAATTATATGATTAATACTTTCAATCGTAACTTTGTACCAAAAGTTTTCATATGTAGAGAAAGATTTTGGAAGTAACATTTTTCTTGGTTTAACAACTTAACGACCAATGATGGAGCTCTCCTTCATTTGACGATTCCCCCTGTTTGGTGTGGGCTCCCGGCACATGTAAGCTGTTTTGAAGAGCTGATATGTGCTGCTAACAGCTATGGGAGGATCCTGGGATCCTCCCGCAGCTGTTAACCCATTTAATGCTGCTGTCATTTAGCATGCATTTCCTGCAATCGTGCTGGAAATCCGCCCATCGGTGAGTGAGGTAATCTGCTACATGCAGGCGATCTGATCATCGCCTGTATGTAGCAGAGCCATTCAAGTTATGGCAGCTTCAAGTCCATGTAGACTATTGAGCATGCCAAAAGTGAATTTTTAAAAAAAAATTATAAAAAAATATAAAAGTTCAAATCACCCCCCTTTCGCCCCATTCAATATAAAACGTTAAAAAAATCAAACATAGGGGGTGTGGCCTGGCTTCTGCCACATGAAGAAGCAAGAGTCCTAAGCTCCCACAGAAACCCCACTAAAAAGCGTCTAAAGCGACTCTGAGACCCTTTACTGGCCAGGATTAGCCTCCTACCTAAAGCCTAACTCACAGGGCTTAATTTGAGATCAAATTTAGATCTCTAGGCTAAAAAGATCTTGGGATAAGAAGACCTGAACATTTTGAGCTGGGAGCCCTCATGGTCACGCCGCCATCTTAGACCCTGGTTGTACTGCGACCTGCGGCAGAAAACAGAGGAAGAGACTGTCTGTTCTCCCCTGGCTATCAGGAGGTCCCTTGCCTGCCAGCTGAAGAACGGGGGGGACCTGGGATTTTGGAGCCGCTGCTGCGGATCGGTCTTCTGGGGAGGCTGCGGTGTCTCATGCGCCGCCGGTTTCACAGCCGGAGCTCCTGCATCTACACATCATTTCACTGCCTATCGCAACCAGGGCAGGGACCGGAGACTAACAGCGACCGCTCCGGGGACTTACCCGGATCACTGCTGGGGAACCTCCTGTGAAGGACAGACCCACCGGAGGACACTGCGCCTGGTCTCGTGGAAGCGCCGGTGGAGAGGAACCGCGGGCCACTTCTACCTCCTGCAGCGTCGGGGGACGGAGACCGGAGTCTGGATTCTTGTTCACCGAGACTGCATCATCATTCTGTAGCACAGCAGTGACATAGTAGTGTCAGCACCCTCCCTGCAAATAGGGGTACAAGGTAAGCCCGGTAACGGGATTCCCCTACGGACTATAACACTCTGCAAATATAGTGAAGGGGTTGTACCCTGGTCTGGCCAGCGAGTGACTTTGCTGTGGAGTTTGATATAAACTATAATTGGGAAATCACTTCCCCAGCATTAACATATGAGAGAGAGACGGGGTTACTGCTTAAGCGAGAGGCTTGTTGTGGAATTTCACAAAGTGTAACTTACACAGTTATATAAAGCAGTCATTGTGGATTGATAATAAATCTCTAAGGTACATAGTACCCATAAGAAAGTCTGGCCTAGTATCTCCTCTCAACGCCACTGCTCCACCTAGTGGATAAATAAATATTTCTCCGAGATAACTGAGAATTTGAGGATAACAGCTTTATTCCTTCTTAACTTTGGCATTTAAAGAGGTAGTTCCAAACTTGAGTTATATGTGACTTACATGGAGGGTGTCCATCCTGCCGCTCTAGTTATTTAAAGCCGGGAACCTGTCTACTGAAATTAGGAGACCCAATTTAAATAGCTTGCTTATACACCAAATTTCCTAAATGGAACAAAAGTCTGATAACAAAAAACCATTACAAAACCAAAGAAGAATCTCCGCATCTTATTCCAGATCAAATACAGATATTTCCAACCAGCTGAGCCCTATTAAACTTAGATCCCCCCAAAAAGCTGATGACTATAAAACTCATAAAATAACTACACAATCAAACGGTACTAAATCCACCTTTCAAAATACCACTCCTATTACTAGAAGCAAAAACCCTCCTTCTTCGATGACTTCCTCCTCTGCACCGAATCAGCTGATGGATACTTCTGTCTCGACTAAAAGAAGTGCTCCAGAAGAGGAGAGAAATTCGGAATCAGAAAATAAAAATAAAAAAGATCGACCTGAATCTGAATCAATGGCTCCAAAAATGAGCCACGAGGAGATATTCTTTCAAAAAATAACTTCACTAATTGACGAAAAACTAAATATGGGCTTTGCTAAACATAACGCCGCTTTCGAGGAGGTTTGCAGAGGTTTTACCCAAAAACTAGAAATTTATGAATCCAAAATAATTGTCCTTGAAAAGAAGACAGAATCACTAACCAGTCAAAACATCGCTCTAAAAAAAGAAGTTAACGATATCAGAACCAAAATGGCTGACTTAGAGGACAGGAGTCGGAGAAATAATTTGAAAATCAGAGGTATCCCCGAAGAAGTAAGCCAATCTGAACTACCAGAATTTGTCAAGACTATTTTCAAAAAAACAATACCAAACCTCAATACTCTAGATCTGTGCATTGACAGAATCCATAGACTTCCTAAACCCAAAGGAATCACAGCAGACAAACCAAGAGATACGATCCTTCGTCTGCATTTCTTTACCACCAAGGAAAAGATACAGAATTATGTCAAAGCCAAGGGTTCGCTCCCGGAACCTTACCACCAACTAAAAATATTTACAGATCTTTCAAAACATACTCTGGATTCTCGCAGATCCTTCAAGCCTTTAACAGATATTTTAAGAGGCAAAAACATCCAGTACAGATGGGGATTCCCTACTAAACTGATGTTCAACCATAGAGATAAATTCGTAGTGATTAATTCTTTGGAGGAAGGAATGGCTCTATTTAAATCTCATCCCTGATCTGACTTTAAAGAACTAAAGAGACTTTGGAAAAGTCAGGGCAATCGTCTCAATAACCATGGGGTAAAAAACGGAGAACTTTCTTCTTTTTTCACGAACTTTTCCCCCAACAGGTCGAGATTTCCTCAGGGAAAAGACCTAGAATTGAATTTCTTGCTCATACTAGTCATACTGTACTGTATTTGACAAATTCGTTTGTTTCTGATTGTTGAAATTGTTTCTGTTTCTCTTTTGGTGTTCCCTTAGCTCCTTTAACACATCGAATTATGCAGCTGAAATGTATGTCCTATAATGTCAGAGGTCTTAATAGCCCATGGAAGAGATACACATTGTGGAAAGAAATTAAGAATTCACACGCAGACGTCGTCTGCATCCAGGAATCGAAATTTAAAAAAGGTAATCATCCAAGTTTCACCCATAGGGCCTTTCTACATTCTTTCTCAGCCTCATCTCCCAAGAAAAAGGCAGGAGTGATCACGTTGATAAAAAACACAGTGCCATTCCATCTTATAGAGGAGGTGGTGGACCCCGCTGGCAGGTACCATGTTTTGGTGTGCGAAATCAATTCGACTCAATGTACAATTGTTAATGTGTACTGCCCTAATACAAAACAACTGAGTTTTCTCAACAAAGTGATGAGGAAAATCCAGTTAAAAAAGAAGGGCAATCTGTTCATTCTAGGAGACTTTAATATGGTTCCTGACGGAGTATTGGACTCCACTTCTTCAACTCGCCAATTATCGGGTAATCTCAGTAAATGGATTCAAAATAACGAGCTATATGACACATACAGATGTCTGAATTCCTCATCCAGAGAATATTCGCACTTCTCAGCGGCACATAAAACTTCGGCGAGAATAGATTTACTTCTCACAGACATTTTCACTCTCACTAAAATAAAAAACTCATCCATACTAGACAGATCAATCTCGGATCACTCTCCCATTTTGTCGGAAATTTGGGTTGGCCCATTCTTTAAAAATTCCACGGTGTGGAGGTGCAATAACTTTCTACTGAATATCCCAGAATATAGAAACGAAATTGTCATGACATTAAAACAATACTTTAAAGAAAACGACACAGGGGAAATGAACCCACTTACAGTCTGGTGTGCACATAAGGCAGTAATAAGAGGGAAACTGATCCAAATTACAGCAAGACATAATGCGAAAAAAAGAGAAAAAATTAAAACTATACAAAAACAAATAAATTCAAAGGAAAATGATCTCGCTAAGACTAACATAAAATCTCAGCAAATTTACAGGGAAATACTTAATTTGAGACAAGAATTAAACAGGGCTATTCTTGACGACTTTGATAAAATCGTTAAAGTATCAAAATTTAAAGTATACTCTGAAACGAACAAGCCAACGAGATTCATGATGTCCAAACTGAAGAGTGAGAGAATCCGTAGTAGAATAAATAAAATAAAAAATGCAGCCGGAGATATAAAACATCACCCAACCGATATTGTAGAGGAATTCGCATCTTATTATAGGAAACTATATAACCTAAAGAACGTGATCCCTCAACCAGACCCCCAAAAAATAAATGAGTTTATTAAGAAACTACAACTTCCTAAAATCAATCCTCCAGACCTATCACAACTTAATTCACCTATACCAATTTCAGAAATTATAGAAACGGTAAACTCACTAAAACTACAAAAATCACCAGGCCCAGATGGACTAACAAATGAATACTTCAAAAATTTTGCAGATATACTCATCCCTTATATGGCTAAAATTTTCAATCAAGCTTCGGAGGGTGGTTCTTTTCCGGGAGAGATGTTGGAGGCAATTCTCATTGTGATACCCAAGTCATTAAATAATCTAGAAGAGGTGAAAAATTTTCGCCCAATTTCCATGATAAATTCAGATATAAAATTTTTTTCCAAAATACTGGCTACAAGATTAAAGGGAATACTACCAAAACTAATAAATGATGATCAATCAGGCTTCATTGAAGGCAGACAAACTTCTGATAGCACTAGGAGACTTGTCAACATTATTAACAGAATTAACTCTACTCGAACTCCTTCAATACTCCTAACACTAGATGCCGAAAAGGCGTTCAACAGGGTCAATTGGTCATACCTAAAAACTGTTCTCCTAAATTTTGGTTTCAACAACTAATGGATAGAAACGGTATTCACCCTATACTCCCAACCAAGGGCCAAAATGTACATAAATAACACCTTATCCAAATCTTTTTATATAAATAATGGGACAAGACAAGGGTGCCCCCTCTCGCCACTGCTGTTCGCCTTGGCGATAGAACCTTTAGCCGAAGCAATTCGCATAAACGAAAAAATCACAGGGATCAACACTCCATCTAAACAATTCAAAATAAGTCTGTTTGCAGACGATATGCTGCTCTCACTCACAAACCCGACACAATCCATTGCAACACTGCTCGAGATAATAGAGGAATTTTCACAATTATCAAACTTTAAAATTAATAATAGTAAATCAAAAATCTTGCAATTCTACCTTTCAGATACTACAATAAACTCTATTAAAAATATATCAGAGTTTGGTTGGGAGGAGGATCAAATATCACACCTGGGTATTGTGTTCAAAAAAACATTACGCAATACAGTTAAAGCAAATTGCGAGACCTTCCTAGCCACTTTCACAAATGATCTCCAACCCTGGAAAAACATAGGCCTGTCGTGGGTGGGCAGAGTGCTAGCAATAAAAACAGTGATACTCCCGAAACTTTTATACATTTTTAGGGCTCTCCCTCGTTCCTTTCCAATAACATTCTTTAATAGCTGCAACAAAAAAATCTTCTCCTTTGTTTGGGGAGAGAAGAGAGCTAGAGTAGACAGAACAATTCTCTATAAACATAAATATAACGGAGGAATGGGGATTCCGAACATTCTAACTTACTACTACGCCATTCTTATCAAACAAAGCCAATGTTGGATGGGTGAGAATGCAGAACCTTCTTGGATGATGCTGGAAAGAGACCATAGTTCCCCAAACCCACTTAAAAATCTTCTCCTCAATCATATATTCCATCTAAAAAGATATAGACTAAATCACCCTATTTTTCTGGCAATTACCCAGGCTTGGGATCATTTGGCCTCACCGAACAGAGCTGAGAAGCCAAAATTAAAAGAAAATTTCCCAATATCCCTGATCGCGTCTATTTACGGATTTACTGTGCCTGAAATATGGTCAAAAAATGGCATTCGAAAGTTGGGAGACGTTCTCGTAATGGATAAATTACTCAGTTTTTCCGAGATTAGAAACAAATTCAACCTACCCTTCTCAGACTTTATGCAATATTGCATAATCAAGGAGTATATACAAAAATTTGTCAGCTTGGTCCCTCCGAAAACAGAGGTGGTTCATCTTCCTGTAAACAGTCCAAACCATAAGATTTTCTAGAGCACTAAATTCCTTTGTAGCTCTTTCAATAAGGATGGCGACTTCACAAAAAACAAATATATGTTCAAGTGGGAGAAAGACTTCCAGTTTTGCGCAACAAAGGGTCAATGGGAAAGGGCAATAAGGGACTCGTACTCTTCCAACATATCAATACTACTTCACGAATCATTCTACAAAACTTTAACGAGATGGTACCTAACTCCCTCTAGAATATCACATTTCAAAACAGATTCATCCCCATTGTGCTGGAGAGGGTGCGGGCTCAAGGGAGATTTGAAACATATTTTCTGGTCCTGCCCAGCTCTCACAGAATTATGGAATAAGATTTCCATATACATTGGTGAACTTCTTGACAAGAACTTTACACTTTCCCCTCAAACAGCTCTTTTTTCCTTGGACTTGGAAGAGGTACATTACTCAACTAAAAAAGTTATAATACACCTTTTACTGATAACTAAAAATATGATAGCCTCCTTCTGGAGAAGAACTGACATACCAAGATTCTCTGACATTGTGGATAGACTAAAGACACATAATTCCTTGGACCTAAAATTCTCAATAGCAAATGGATGCTTACATAAATATGACAATAAATGGAGCATATGGAACACTAAATACCAAGATTTAGTTTAGTTTAGTTAAGACTTTCTTGTTAATAAGTTTTTTTTCTTACCCTTAAGCTAAAGGTAGCTTCCCAGCTATTTTCGATGTACATGGTTTGAACATGGAAATTCAAAGAAGATTATCTCACTAAGACAGATAAATTTTTTTTGTAGTAGATATACAAATATGTTCAGCTCTGTCTATGTTACTATCAAAACTCCTTTCTCTCCCTTCCCTACTCCTATCCCTTTCCTTCCCCCCCTTTCCCTACTTATCAAGGTGAATTATTACATAAACAAAGAGCATGTTTGTAAATTTTGTTAAAATACCTAATAAAAATATTTGAAAACAAAAAAATCAAACATATAAATATTTGGCATCGCCGCATTCAGAATCACTTGATCTATTAATAATAAAAGATTAACTTGATTGCTAAATGGCGTAGCGAGAAAAAAGTCAAAATGTAAGAATTACGTTTTTTGGCAACATTGCATTAAAATGCAATAATGGGTGATCAAAAGTTTGTATCTGCACCAAAATGATATAATTAAAAATGTCAGCTCGGCGCACAAAAATAAGCCCTCACCTGACCCAAGATCATGAAAAATAGAGACGCTATGGGTATCAGAAAATGGCACAATTTTTTTTTAACAAAGTCTGGAAATTTTTTTCACCACCTAGATAAAAAAGAACTTAAGCCCCTGTCACACACAGCGATCTTGCTAGCGACATCGCTGTTGAGTCACAAGTTTTGTGACGCAACAGCGATCTCACCAGCGAGATCGCTGTATGTGACACCTATCAGCGACCGGCCCCCCTGCCGGGTATCGCTGATCGTTGTGGAAGGCCCTGGACAATTTTTTGATTGTTGGTCTCCCGCTGGCCAGCACGCATCGCTGCGTGTGGCAGGCGGGAGACCAGCGATAAGCGAGCTGGAGCTGGTAACCAAGGTAAACAGCGGGTTTCTAAGCGCCGCACGGCGCTTAGAAACCCGCTGTGTACCTTAGTTACCTGCGCGCTGGTGCAGAGAGCTGGTAACCAAGGCAAACAGCAGGTTTCTAAGCACCTCGCGGCGCTTAGAAACCCGCTGTGTACCTTAGTTACCTGCGCGCTGGTGCAGAGAGCTGGTAACCAAGGTAAACAGCGGGTTTCTAAGTGCCGCGCGGCGCTTAGAAACCCGCTGTTTACTTTGGTTACCAGCTCCCTGCACCAGTGCGCTGGTCTCTAAGGTACACAGCGATGCACGCGCTCGTTGTCGCTGGTGCTGATCTTGGTGAAGCTGCCTGTTTAGCAGCTCACCAGCGATGATGGAGTGACACCCCAGCAATCCTGACAAGTTCATATCGCTGTCGGGATCGCTGGTGAGTCGCTATGTGTGACAGGGCCCTTAGACATGTTTTTTTTGTTTATGATCTCATTATGACATGGAAAATCATAATGGCAGGTCAATTTTAGCATTTAGTGAATTAGTAAAAAAGCAAGACAAAAAACAACTGTGGGATTGCACTTTTTTTGCAATTTCACTGCACTTTGATTCTTTTTCTCATTTTTCATGACACGATATGTAAAAACTAATGGTGTCATTCAAAATTAAAACTTGTTCTACAAAAAACAAGCCCTCACATGGCCATATTGACGAAAAATATAAAAGTTATGGCTCTGGGAAGAACAGTAGCAAAAAACGAAAACGCAAAACCAAAAATACATCCTGTCATGAAGGGGTTAAAGTGGTATTGTCACATTGTACTTTAAAAGCACATTATATACAGTAAGGATGTTACAAAACATAAATGATTTGTTAGGAGCAATATAGTGTGGTCAACGTTTCAGAACTCTGTGATGCCCTGTTGCTACAATAATATCTCACAGTTAGGAATCTTTGGTATGATGCTGATATCATGTCACTATCAGTGTTATGAACAAATAACCTGGGGCAAAATAACATTCAATACCCAGGGGATGGCAAGCATCTGCGTAAATACAAAGGGTAGAAAAATGATTTTATGCTGTATAAAATAGGATACTTCAGGTTTATCTGTAACACTGTAATTTACATTGCTTTGTGATAATTATGCAATATTAAACTTGATAAAACTAATTTTTAATAAATATATGCTGATAATGAATTAAGGTGGCTTCATTTCTACATCCAAAAAAATGCAGTCAGAGTACGGACTGCGATGCACCAAGTGACCATTGGTCTTTTGACCCAAACGATCCAAACTGGACAGCCTTATATATGCCTGTGAACTTATTAAATTTGGTTCAGGAGACCTGCTGCCAATCCATGTATCACTGCGCCCACTGTCTCGCCTGCGCCAATGTCCTGCGCTGCTCCACATTTGGCTCATCGGATGGCTCCAAACATTTACAAATTAGGCAGCATATATCATGTAGCAGCACTAATGTAATCTACTATGCTATATGTGGCTGCAATTTGATATATGTTGGCCTGATATCTAGGGAGCTCCGAGTACAGGTTCAGGACCATGTGCGGGACATTGGCACGGCCAAGACAGTGCCTGACCCCCTCTGATCTCAAAACCATTCTCCGTCATTTTAAACCTTGTGACTCTATATTGCTTATGGTCAGGGGGCAATGATATTATCCATATGGGGATCAGAGGTGATAATATTAAAAAAAATTCTAGCTCAATGTGAAACCAAATGGATAGTGACACTTGACTCCATGACCCCTAAGGATCTCAATGAAACGCTCAGTTTCACCCACTTCCTATAGATATGGCATTTTGCCCATATTAGCTCTTTATTGTGTTCCCATCATGTCTCCCATCCGCTTCCAGATGTTTTATTAATTTTTATTAATATTATTTTCCTTTTTATTTTTTACTAGCTGAAGAGCCCGGCGCTGCCCGGGCATAGTAACTAACTGTGGTTAGTTATAGCAAATTATAATTATCCTCCATCCCATAGTCCCGTGCCCATACACCCATCATACATATCCACGATCCCATAGGCCCGTGCCTATATACCCATCATACATATCCTCCATAGAAGCATTTCACAACATATATTTCAACACCAGAGATATTCCCCACAGATTTAAATAAATTGGCCAAGTAATGTGAAGTAATCTTGTACTATTTATTCGAGTACCTTTTGATAAACGACATTCTTAGTTTTTCCTTCAGGTGCAAAGACGAACAGATTTTTGGCTGCTCCAACTCTTGAACAGGCCACATAAAGTTGACCATGAGAAAAGCATGGAGATTGTAAATCGATTCCAACTACTTTCAAGGACTGTCCCTGAGCCTTGTTGATGGACATAGCAAATGCCAGTCGAACAGGAAACTGGAGGCGTTTAAAATCAAAAGGCAAATCAAATGGAATGAGAGGAATTGTTGGAATGAAAACATATTCTCCTGTGGCACATCCTGTTAAAATGGTTGCCTCAATTACATGTGGAAACATGTTCTTAATCAAGAGTCTTGTTCCATTACACAGCTTTGGTGGATCCAAATTTCTCAATAGCAGAATAGGTGCTCCAGGTTTTAGAAAGAGGTTGTGAGGAGGAAGTCCTTGTGGCTCCAAGGAATTGAGGAACTCAGTTGGATAAAATAATGCTTGAGCAGGGTCTATAACTGTATCCACTGACTTGTAAGTTGTGCACACACCTGGAAGGAGATTTAGAATTTGAAGATTGATCTTATTGACGCTGTCATTTTTGGGAGCTAGAATAGCCCTTTCACACAGCCAGCCAGAATTTTTGAAGTGGAGTTGAATGTTTGGAAAAACCTTTGCTTTCAACTCCTCAATGGAAGTCACAATGCAACAAAAGTTGCTTGGGAAGGTGATCTGTCCAGTGGTTGAGTTTACTGGTGCCTTGCCATCTCCAATAGTCAACAGTTGGCTCGAAAACAGTCCAGCAGAAACATCGCCTGTCATGTAGACCCTCATGTTTGTGTTCAGTGACATTTTCTTTACTTTTCTCCAAAGGTACGATGCTTTGAGACAGGCATTGAGTTCATCTGCAGGGGTTGATCTTGGAATAACAGGTAGTGTTTGGCGGAAGTCACCTGCCAAAACAACAACTACTCCTCCCATGATATATTTGCTGCTACGCAGGTCTTGCCCATATTAGCTCTTTATTGTGTTCCCATCATGTCTCCCATCCGCTTCCACATACACTCACTGGCCACTTTATTAGGTACACCTGTCCAACTGTGTGTTAAGACTTACCGTAATTTCTAATCAGCCAATCACATGGCGGCAACTCAGTGCATTTAGGCATGTAGACATGGTCAAGACAATCTCCTGCAGTTCAAACCGAGCATCAGTATGGGGAAGAAAGGTGATTTGAGTGCCTTTGAACGTGGCATGATTGTTGGTGCCAGAAGGGCTGGTCTGAGTATTTCAGAAACTGCTGATCTACTGGGATTTTCACGCACAACCATCTCTAGGGTTTACAGAGAATGGTCCGAAAAAGAAAAAAAATCCAGTGAGCGGCAGTTCTGTGGCCGGAAATGCCTTGTTGATGCCAGAGGTCAGAGGAGAATGGGCATACTGGTTCGAGCTGATAGAAAGGCAACAGTGACTCAAATTGCCACCCGTTACAACCAAGGTAGGCAGAAGAGCATCTCTGAACGCACAGTGCGTCGAACTTTGAGGCAGATGGGCTACAGCAGCATAAGACCACACTGGGTACCACTCCTCTCAGCTAAGAACAGGCATCTGATGGCTACTTTCAGCAGGATAATGCGCCATGTCATAAAGCTCGAATCATCTCAGATTGGTTTCTTGAACATGACAATGAGTTCACTGTACTCAAATGGCCTCCTCAGTCACCAGATCTCAATCCAATAGAGCATCTTTGGGATGTGGTGGAACGGGAGATTCGCATCAGGGATGTGCAGCCGACAAATCTGCGCCAACTGTGTGATGCCATCATGTCAATATGGTCCAAAATCTCTGAGGAATGCTTCCAGCACCTTGTTGAATCTCTGCCACGAAGAATTGAGGCAGTTCTGAAGGCAAAAGGGGGTCCAACCCGTTACTAGCATGGTGTACCTAATAAAGTGGCCAGTGAGTGTATTTTATTAATTTTTATTATTATTATTTTCCTTTTTATTTTTTATTTTACTCTTCGCCATGACAGCACCCACATGAGAGAGGGATCCGCCCATAGGAACAGGAAACCTACAGAAATAAAAAGGGCAGTCCGCCTCTTCTCCTGTGCAGTGTCTATTAAGAATGGCAGGGGCTGCGGTTCCAGACGCAGCGTCAGGGGAGGTCTGTCCATTAGCCTTCCTCCTCGTCTGGGTCGTATCTGCGAGGACCGGGTCTCACAGGGATTGCGAGGCAGAACGCTCTACGGGGAAGCGTGAGGCCTGGCTCCGTGTGAGGCCGCCCTGGCTCATGCAGGAGTGCGGTGTATGGAGCACCTACTAGGAGGAGCAGGGGTTCGGGTTCGGCCATCCGACTCCTCCATAAAGTCCGAGGTCTGCGTGCAGTGCCGAGGTCAGGAAAGCCGGATCGCGCATGCGCAGAGCACCGATAAGCGCTCCTCCCCCGGAAGTAGCTGGATGACTTCCGGGGGTGCCAGAGGAGGAGAAGCAGTCGGCGACACTGCGCATGCAATAAAGTAAAAGTAAATAAATAATAGCTGGTGGTTTTACAGTCTGACAGCGTGTTAATCATGTCATCCCCAGGCGAGCATGAGCTGCACCCAATGGTGGTGGAATCACAAGCGCATGTCGCATCCAGGCTCTTTCCTTAGATCCACCCTTCTCTTTGAGTATCTCAGGACAAAATCCATATCTTCCTAAGGTGGCAGCAAAGTTTCACAGGTCACAAGAGATCTTTCTTCCCTCCTTCTTTAGTAATCCTTCAACTCCAGAGGAAGAGACGTTTTACACCTTATATGTGAAGAGGGACGTCCTGAAGTACATCGATAGATGTAGCTCCTGGAGGCAGAGTAGGGCTCTGTTTGAATCCTTACAGGGCTACAGGAAGGGGCATGGAGTCACGAGGGGCACTTTGTCTCGCTGGATCAGAGATGCGAGAATTCCCCGGAGGGTATGAGGGCGCATTCAGCACAAGCTGTGGCATCCTCTTGGGCTCAGAAAGCAGACATCCCAATTGAGCTTATATGTAAGGCCGCAACGTGGTCGGCTCTGTCCACCTTTTTCAGTCACTACAGGCTTGATCTTTCATCTTCTTCAGAACTAGCCTTTGGGAGAGCTGTTCTTAACACGGTGGTCTCTCCCAGGTGATGGATCTCTAAAAATCTCTCATGTGGGTGCTGTCTGTCATGGTCCAGTCCGGAGTTTATCTTCTGCTGTCTTCACTCCGGACTGGTCATGCGGGGGTTAATCTCCTCAGCCTCATTCTGGAGCTAGCTGGGCTATTTCAGTCTCTCACAGCCTGCTGACCAGTGTTAGTGATAGCTCAAGCTTCCAGTTTAGAGCCTCTGACCCTTGTACCTTGGTGATCCTCCAGCCTTTGACTGATATTCACGTGTATAACCCGGACTGATCTCTGACCCCGTCTCTTGGTATTCGTCTCTGCTGTTACGTCCCTCTCTGGCATCTGACCCCCCGGCTTGTACCCCGACCACGTATTTCATCTCACGTTTTGGACCCCGTGCTCATGTTCTGACTTTCTGACTCTCGGCTTGGTATTTTGACTACGTGTATTGCTGCTCCTTCTGGTACGTCTGCTCCTGCTAGTTTCTGACTCGGTTCATCTGACTATTCTCTCTCGTTACCTGTGGCACCTGTGCTGTTGCTCAGGGTTGCTGCTCTTAGTGTATAACCTCTCTTCCCTCACCAGCTCCCCCTGGTGGAGGTTTTACTACATTATCACTAACCTATACATTTAAATGGGATTTGCACTTTTTTTTTCTTTGGTCATGGATCTGCTGCATAACTTGGCAGATCAAGTGTCCAGTTTGACGCAGGTGGCGCAGGACTTTTCTGTGAATCATCAGTCCCTTGTCATGTCTCATACCCACTTACAGAAAGAACTGACTGAGACTATTAAGACCATGCAGGGAAACACCTCTCATATTGTTTGTCCACGAGGTGACTCTGTAGATGTTATTTTGCACTCTCCTGAACCCTCAGTTAAACTTCCTGACACATTTTCTGGCGAAAAGGATAAATTTCACATATTCAAGGAGAGTTGTAAATTATGGTTTTCTCTTAGACCCCGATCGTCTGGGGATGAGACTCAGCGGGTGGGGATTGTTATCTCCTTACTTAGGGTGGCTCCCCAATCCTGGGCTTTCTCGTTGCCCCCTTCTGTCCCTGAACGGATGTCGGTAGATATGTTCTTTGAGGCCCTAGGACTTATCTATGACGAACTGGACCGTGTTAGGGTGGCAGAGGACACTATTATGGGTCTGGGGCAAGGGAAACACTCAGCCGAATGGTACAGCTCCGAATTCCATCGATGGTCCACTGAGGTGCCCTGGGACGACTCTGCACTGAGATGTCTGTTCAGGAAGGGACTGTCGGATTGCTTGAAGGACGCTCTGGCTCTCCATCCACCTCCCAGCTCATTGGAGGAGGCTATGACTCAGACTATCCGTATGGATCGGAGACTGCGGGAGAGAGGTGTTACTCAGCGAGGGTTTCCGTTTTTCCCTGCTAACCCTGATGTTTTGCTTCCATCTGAACCTATGGAGGTGGGAGCCACCAACCCCCAGGAGAAGGAGAAGAAACGGCGACGTGATGGAAAGTTGTGTTTTTACTGCGGAGATCCCGGACATTGGAAAAAAGACTGCCCCTCCTGTCCTCCGACTAACAAGCGGCTGAGTCTGGGTGATAATCGTGGAGGTCACCCAGACTCTCAGGTACCTTTTTCTTCATTTTCAAAGATACTGCTAAAGGTGGAACTTGATGTTGAGAACGGCTTTTACCATACATCGGCTTTTGTAGACTGTGGGTCATCCCTGAACAAGATTAACTCTAAGCTGGTGGCTCGCTGTAGATTAGGGACAGTTAGGTTGGGGACTCCCTTTAAAATTGTGGCTATTGACTCTACACCTCTCCCTAAGGATGGTCTCCATTTCATTTCTAAAGAATTCACCCTCAGGGTGGGGGCCCTACACCAGGAGCGCATGTCATGCTTTGTTTTGGATAACCTCCCTGCTGGCCTGGTGTTAGGGTTTCCCTTGTTGCAACGGCATAACCCGGTTATTGACTGGGGGTCCCGGGATATTGTTAAATGGGGACCTGGTTGTTTTGAAAATTGTCTTGCTACTGTGTCTATGGCATCCGTCAGTCTGGAGGGTATTCCTGAGTACCTGAAGGATTTTGAGGATGTGTTCTCTGAAAAGGAGACTGAGGTTCTACCACCACACCGCCCATTCGATTGTGCCATGGATCTTGTTCCCGGTGCCAAATTGCCCAAAGCCCGGCTGTACAATATCTCTGGCCCTGAGCGGTCTGCTACGAAGGAGTATATCTCTGAGAGCCTCCGTAAAGGGCATATGCGGCCATCTGTCTCTCCCGTGGCAGCGGGGTTATTTTTTGTAAAAAAAAAAAAAGGATGGGGGTTTACGCCCATGCCTCGATTTTCGAGAACTGAATAAAATAACCATAAGAAACACTTATCCTCTCCCACTGAAACCTGATTTGTACAATCAATTGTTGGGGGCCAGGTGGTTCTCTAAGTTGGACCTCAGGGGAGCGTACAATTTCATCCGTGTGCGGGAGGGTGATGAATGGAAAGCTGCATTTCTCACCTCTGAGGGTCTGTTTGAAAATTTGGTTATGCCCTTCAGTTTGACTAACGCACCAGCGGTATTCCAGAATTTCATTAACCATGTTTTTTCTGATTTTATTGAACGCTTTTTAGTTGTTTATCTTGATGACATACTCATATATTCTTCTGATAGACAAAGTCATATGGGTGATCTTCATGCGGTTCTCCAGAGGCTCAGGGAGAACTCACTCTTTGCCAAATTGGAGAAATGTTCATTTTTTACTCAAGACTTGTCCTTTCTAGGGGTCATCCTGTCCGCTGAGGGGTTTCGTATAGACCCTAGGAAGGTACAGGCCATTGTGGATTGGGTGCAACCCAGAGATCTCAAGGGTCTTCAGCGATTTCTGGGTTTCGCCAATTATTATAGAAAATTCATCAAGGGGTTTTCTCAAGTGGTCAAACCCCTCACTGATCTCACCCAAAAGGGGGCGGATCTCAAAAACTGGACAGCTCCAGCTGTGGCGGCGTTTTCTTTGTTAAAAGAACGTTTAATGACTGCTCCGGTACTGGTTCAACCTATCTTGTCTAAACCATTCATCATAGAAGTGGATGCCTCTGAGGTGGGAGTGGGGGCTGCGTTGTCCCAGGGGCCCACCACATTAACTAACTTAAGACCCTGTGCCTTCTTTTCTAAAAAATTTTCCTCTGCTGAAAGAAATTATGATGTGGGTAACCAAGAGTTGTTGGCCATTAAATTGGCTTTTGAAGAATGGAGGCATTTTTTGGAGGGGGCTGTCCATCGTACCACTGTCAATACAGATCACAAGAAACTGTATTACATCGAATCCACCAAACGTCTGACTCCGAGACAGGCAAGGTGGTCACTTTTTTTTCCCGATTTCAGTTTTCCATCACTTTCAGACCAGGTTCCAAGAATGTGAAGGCGGATGCCTTATCTCGCAGCCTAGATCTGGTATCGCCTCCTGAGCCTCCTTCCTCCATTCTTCAGCGCGGGGTGGTGGTGGCTGCGGCAGTGGCGTAGCTACTGTTTGTGGCGCCCGGGGCGGTCGAAAAATTTGCCGCCCCTTTGGTCGTTGATAATCTGGAAGCATCCGAAGAGCCCACACTACACTCAAAGATCTAATTTTTAGTCTGCTACTAACTCTGCTGTTATTATTTCTATCTAGACCTTCATCTTCTTGCAGTTCTCTCTATATATGTATGTATTAGCTTGATGATGCTGGATGAAGACCTAATGGCTTTTTTAATAGTAATTCTTAATAATGTGACAGACCTTACATATTGGATTATACAGAGCCCTGTTTTTTATTACATACCGTCCTGTCTTGTTAGCTGTATAATGCAATGATGGCTGATGGAGCATGGGAAAGCTTCCTTTCTAATGGAGGAGCTGATGGACTGGTAGTTTGGTCACCGGCTCCTCGATCAGCAGTCATTTTATATCTAAAAAGAGAGGGGACTATGTAATAAAAGAGGGCGCTGTAAATAACAAAATTAACAAGAATACACTATGTAAGAGACAGCACTGTACATAACAGCAGAGGAAGCTATATAATAAGGGACGGCATCATATATAACTAGAGAGGATGGTACGTAATAAGGGATGGTGTTATACATAATAAAAGAGGAAACTATGTAACTAAGGATGGTGTTATACAGAACTAGTGAGTACACTATATACTAAGGGACTGTGTTAGACATAGTGAGTACACTATATACTAAGGGACTGTGTTAGACATAATAAACGATAATGTCTTCCTCCACCTCCCCCTGTTCCTAAGGCCATTATAAGTCCCCCTTCCTCCCATCCCAATCCCCCACACCCCTCATTGTCCTCCTCCCCTCGCATCCCATTATTGTCCTCTCCCCATCCCATCATTGCCCTATTCACCACCTCCATCATTTTCTTCTCCCCCACCACTCTCTTTGCTTTCTCCTCCACCACCCCCATTTATCATCCCCATCATTGCCTGCTCCATCACTCCATCACTCCCATCATTGCCTTCTCTGCATCACCCCCATCATGGCCTTCTCCCATCACCCCAGGCATTATGGCCTTCTCTCCCCATTATGGTCTTCTCATGTCTCCATCTCCTCCAGGGCCAGGCTAACCTACACACACACACAGATACACACAAAGACATACACAAAGACATACACACAGACATACACACACACACACACATACACACACATATGTATACACACAGACATACATACACACAGACACCACCTCTCTCCTCTCACCTGTCCGCAGCATCGCCCGCGCTTCCTCGCTCACACAGCAGCGGCCGCTGAATGATGACGTCATTCAGCGGCGATCCTCTGTGTCAAACAGGAAGCGCGGGCGGCGGGCAGGAAGCAGGACGGGTCCTTGCAGCTCCACTCCTGCTATTCCCGCTTGCAGGCAGCGGAGCTGCTGTGATTGCTCCCTGCCCGCCGCTGCACTGCACTGTGCCTCACTGCCTCCGTGCTTCTCCCACAGGGTGAAATTGCTGCTGCTGCGCCGCCCCCACACATGTGCCGCTTGGGGCGGACCGCCCCCCCTGCCCCCCACACGCTACGCCACTGGGCTGTGGTGTCCCCGAGATTGGAGCAGGAGATTCGTGAGGCCCAATCTCTTGCTCCTCCGTCCATACCTGAAAATAAGCACTCTGTGCCTGTCCAGTATCGGTTAAGGGTGCTTCGGGAGTTCCACGACTCAGCTCTGAGTGGGCATCCTGGAATCTCGGCCACTCGTAAAGCCATCACTAGGCTGTTCTGGTGGCCCTCATTGACTTCTGACATCACTGGTTTTGTGTCCTCCTGTGAAATTTGTGAACGCGCTAAAGCCTCCCACAACCGGCCGGCCGGGGAATTGGTGCCACTGCCAATTCCGGATAGACCGTGGACTCACCTGTCCATGGATTTCATCACCGATCTCCCACCCTCTAATGGCAAAACCGTGATCTGGGTAGTTGTGGATAGGTTCAGTAAACAAGCACATTTTGAACCCTTAACTGGCCTTCCTAATGCTGAGACTAGAGTTGAGCGATACCGTCCGATACTTCAAAGTATCGGATCGGAATGGATCGGCCGATCTTAAAAAAAGGTATCGGTATCGCCGATTCCGATACCGGAAGTCCCATTCAAGTCTATGGGACTTCCGGTATCGGAATAAGAAAAACCCTGTTTTTGCCTTGTACAGCCTCTCTGGGGTCTGTACGGGCCTTTCGGGGGGCTGTGCCGGCCTGCCAGGGGGTCTGTGCAGGCTCCGGTGGTCTGTGCCGGCCTGCCGGGGGGCTGTGCCGGCCTGCCGGTGGTCTGTGCAGGCTCCGGTGGGCTGTGCCGGCCTGCCGGGGGGCTGTGCCGGCCTGCCGGGGGGCTGTGCCGGCCTGCCGGTGGGCTGTGCCGGCCTGCCGGGGGGCTGTGCCGGCCTGCCGGTGGTCTGTGCAGGCTTCGGGGGTCTGTGCAGGCATCGTCCGATGGGACTACAAGTCCCATCGGGCGATGCCTGCTACCATGACAGTGATTGACACATTAGCCAATGATGGGACAGTAGTAGTCCCATCATCCGGCTAATGTGTTGAATGTAAAAAAAAAAAAAAAAATTACATACTACATACATGCTACATTCATGCTACATACTACATACATTCATACTACATATATACTACATGCAACATACATACTACATATATACTACATGCAACATACATACTACATATATACTACATGCATGCAACATGCATACTACATATATACTACATGCAACATACATACTACATATATACTACATGCATGCAACATGCATACTACATATATACTACATGCTACATACTACATATATACTACATGCATGCAACATGCATACTACATATATACTACATGCTACATACATACTACATATATGCTACATACTACATATATACTACATGCATGCTACATACATACTGCATGCTACATACATACTACATGCTACATACATACTACATGCTACATACATACTACATATATGCTACATACATACTACATATATACTACATGCATGCTACATACATACTGCATGCTACATACATACTACATGCTACATACATACCACATATATACTACATACATACTACATGCATGCTACATGCTACATACATACTACATGCTACATACATACTACATATATGCTACATACATACTACATATATACTACATACATACTACATACATACTACATGCATGCTACATGCATGCTACATGCTACATACATAACACATATATACTACATGCATGCTACATACATACTACATGCTACATACATACCACATACATACTACATGCATGCTACATACATACTACATGCTACATACATACTACATATATACTACATGCATGCTACATACATACTACATGCTACATACATACTACATACATACTACATGCATGCTACATGCTACATGCATGCTACATACATACTACATGCTACATACATACTACATATATACTACATACATACTACATACATACTACATGCATGCTACATACATACTACATGCTACATACATACCACATACATACTACATATATACTACATGCATGCTACATACATACTGCATGCTACATGCATGCTACATACATACTACATACATACTACATGCTACATACATACCACATATATACTACATACATACTACATACAATACATTCATACAATACATACATAGACATACAGTACATATAACATAGAGTAACATACTTACTAATACTTGTCACATTGTTCCCTGAAGCCATTGTCTTTTACGGAATAAATATTAACATAACAAACCACAAAAATACTCACCCACGATCCGAAGCAGTCCACGAGTGTGTCCCACGACGATCTTGGGTAGAGAACAGCAGCATCAGCTGATGCTGCTGTTCTCTACGGGCTGCAGGAATCCAATGACGGAAGGTAGGTATCCTTCCGCACTGTATTCCTCCGCCACTTAAAAAAAAAAAAGTCCCTAGTCTCACTTTATGCCATTGCTGTGTGGGTATTTCCCACGCAGCAATGGCATAAAGTGAGACTAGGGACTTTTTTTTTTAAGTGGCGGAGGAATACAGTGCGGAAGGATACCTACCTTCCGTCATTGGATTCCTGCAGCCCGTAGAGAACGGCAGCATCAGCTGATGCTGCAGTTCTCTACCCAAGATCGTCGTGGGACACACTCGTGGACTGCTTCGGATCGTGGGTGAGTATTTTTGTGGTTTGTTATGTTAATATTTATTCCGTAAAAGACAATGGCTTCGGGGAACAATGTGACAAGTATTGGTAAGTATGTTACTCTATGTTATATGTACTGTATGTCTATGTATGTATTGTATGAATGTATTGTATGTAGTATGTATGTAGTATATATGTGGTATGTATGTAGCATGTAGTATGTATGTAGTATGTATGTAGCATGCATGTAGCATGCAGTATGTATGTAGCATGCATGTAGTATGTATGTAGTATGTATGTAGTATATATGTAGTATGTATGTAGCATGTAGTATGTATGTAGCATGCATGTAGTATATATGTAGTATGTATGTAGCATGTAGTATGTATGTAGCATGCATGTAGTATATATGTAGTATGTATGTAGCATGTAGTATGTATGTAGTATGTATGTAGTATGTATGTAGTATGTATGTAGTATGTATGTAGCATGTAGCATGCATGTAGTATATATGTAGTATGTATGTAGCATGTAGTATGTATGTAGCATGCATGTAGTATGTATGTAGTATATATGTAGTATGTATGTAGCATGTAGTATGTATGTAGCATGCATGTAGTATATATGTAGTATGTATGTAGCATGTAGTATGTATGTAGCATGCATGTAGTATGTATGTAGTATGTATGTAGTATATATGTAGTATGTATGTAGCATGTAGTATGTATGTAGCATGCATGTAGTATATATGTGTTATGTATGTAGCATGCATGTAGTATGTATGTAGTATGTATGTAGCATGCATGTAGTATGTATGTAGTATGTATGTAGCATGCATGTAGTGTATGTAGTATATATGTGGTATGTATGCAGTATGTATGTAGTATGTATGTGGTATGTATGTAGCATGCATGTAGTATGTATGTAGTATATATGTGGTATGTATGTAGTATGTATGTAGCATGCAGTATGTATGTAGCATGCATGCAGTATATATGTAGTATGTATGTAGCATGTAGTATGTATGTAGCATGCATGTAGTATATATGTAGTATGTATGTAGCATGTAGTATGTATGTAGCATGCATGTAGTATGTATGTAGTATTTTTTTTTTTTTTTAACATTTAACACATTAGCCGGATGATGGGACTACTACTGTGCCATCATTGGCTAATGTGTCAATCACTGTCATGGTAGCAAGCATCGCCAGATGGGACTTATAGTCCCATCGGACGATGCTTGCACAGACCCCCGGACATCAGCACAGCCCCCCGGCAGGCCGGCACAGCCCCCCGGCAGGCCGGTACAGACCCCCATAGGGTGCACAGACCACCGGCAGGCCGGCACAGCCCCCCGGCAGGCCGGTACAGACCCCCACAGGGTGCACAGACCACCGGCAGGCCGGCACAGCCCCCCGGCAGGCCGGTACAGACCCCGGGCAGTCCACACAGCCCCCCGGCAGGCCGGCAGAGACCCCCGGAAGGCCCGAAATGACGGCGCATCATGATGCGCACACACCGCGCATCATGATGACGTCATTTCGGCTGTCAATCAACATTGAACTTCCGATTCCGATGCCGACTTCCGATATTGAAAAAATATCGGAAGTCGGTATCGGAATTCCGATACAGCAAGTATCGGCCGATACCCGATACTTGCGGTATCGGAATGCTCAACACTAGCTGAGACTCTATCTAAGCTATTCATTGAGCATGTGATTCGGTTGCATGGTGTGCCTGTCAGTGTGGTGTCTGATAGAGGGGTGCAATTCGTGGCAAAATTCTGGAGAGCTTTTTGTAAAAGGCTGGGCATCAGTCTGACCTTTTCATCGGCCTACCATCCCGAGACCAATGGTCAGACTGAAAGGACAAATCAGTCTTTGGAGCAGATCCTGCGGTGTCTTGTCATATCCAGACAGGATGATTGGTGCTCTGTGATACCTATAGTGGAATTCACCTTCAATAATCGTGTCAATCAGTCTACTGGTACTTCTCCTTTCTTCTGCAACTATGGGTTTCACCCTCATTTTGGTGAATTCTCCAGGCTAGATTTGGAGTGTCCAGGGGCTGATTTGGCCTTTTTGCGGTTGGAGGAGGTTTGGAGGGAGGTTCAGAGAAACATTGGGGAGGCTCAGGGCAAATATAAATTTTTTGCGGATAAACGACTCTCGGTGGGGCCGACTTATCAGGTGGGGGATAAGGTATGGTTATCCACCAAAAACAAGGCTGAGAATTTCCTCTGCTAAGTTGGGTCCCAAGTTTGTTGGTCCGTATGAGATTTTAGAGGTGATTAATCCTGTGGCCTTTCGCCTGCGCTTGCCTCCGTCATTACACATTCCTAATGTGTTCCAAAAGGCGCTTCTGAAGCCGTCGGTGCCTTCCTCTGATGAGTCTCCCTCGCAACCGCCGCCTGTTATAGTAGATTGTCAGACCGAGTACGAGGTGGAACAGGTGGTGGATTATCGCATGCTCTGTCGTTCACTTCAGTACTTGGTCCATTGGAAAGGATACGGTCCTGAGAATCGGTCATGGGTGCCGGCGCATTTGGTCCATGCCGATTGGTTGGTCCGGGCCTTTCACGCTCATCATCCAGGGAAGCCTGGGGGTCCAGTGGCCCCCCATTGAGAGGGGGGTACTGTCATGGTCCAGTTCAGAGTTTATCTTCTGCTGTCTTCACTCCGGACTGGTCATGCGGGGGTTAATCTCCTGAGCCTCGTTCTGGAGCTAGCTGGGCTATTTCAGTCTCTCACAGCCTGCTGACCAGTGTTAGTGATAGCTCAAGCTTCCAGTTTAGAGCCTCTGACCCTTGTACCTTGGTGATCCTCCTGCCTTTGACTGATATTCATGTGTATTACCCGGACTGATCTCTGACCCCGTCTCTTGGTATTCGTCTCTGCTGTTACGTCCCTCTCTGGCATCTGACCCCCCGGCTTGTACCCTGACCACGTATTTTGTCTTACATTTTGGACCCCGTGCTCATGTTCTGGCTTTCTGACTCTCGGCTTGGTATTTTGACTACGTGTATTGCTGCTCCTTCTGGTACGTCTGCTCCTGCTAGTTTCTGACTTGGTTCGTCTGACTATTCTCTCTCATTACCTGTGGCACCTGTGCTGTTGCTCAGGGTTGCTGCTTTTAGTGTGTAATCTCTCTTCCCTCACCAGCTCCCCCTGGTGGAGGTTTCACTACACTGTCGTGGCGAAGAATGAAGAGCCGGATTACTCACCGGTAATGCTATTTTATTAAGTCCACGACAGCACCCACTCACTACCCTCCCTGTTATATATAAGTAAAACACATAATGGTGGTTATATATAGAAATATATAGATAGGGATATAGTAGGATATAATTAGTATATGTAAGAGATTATGTTATTGTCTAATACTTGGGAGGTTCCCCTGGTACTCTGAAATCCAACTGAGGAGGAGTAGCGGACCACCCCTTATATTTTTATTGGTTTCCTGTTCCTATGGGTGGATCCCTCTCTCATGTGGTTGCTGTCGTGGACTCAATAAAAGAGCATTACCGGTGAGTAATCAGGTTTTATTCGTATTTTTCTTTATTATGTCTTTTATCAATTAGAGATATGACCTTGTTCTGGTACCATCATCGACCATTTGATCTTTGCTCTCCTACTGTGACTCCTACTGGTGTCCATTTCATCTCCCTACAATTAGTGATTAGATCATGCTCCTTGTAAATTTGTTTATCTATCACCATTTGTCATGCTTCCTTATGTACTGCTATTTTGCACAATGCTGTATTGGCTGATTTTTCCAATTGTACTGCTTGCTACTATAAGGGGGAGCAGCAACACGTGGTGAATTGAACCACAAATCTCACGATATATAGAAAATCAGCAATTGAGAAAATCATAAAACATAACTTTTAATATATTTGGTTGAATTGAAGGACATCTTCGATGAAGGTCTCTCTATGGGGGTCATTGATAAATGTGAATTTGACTTTCTAATGCCGAAAGATGCAGTTGTGGCTACATTTTACTGCTTGCCTAAATTACACAAGGGTATTTCTCCCCTAAAAGGAAGACCCATTGTGTCTGGAATGGGCAGTGTTAGCCACAATATTGGCATCTATTTAGATTGTGTCCTTAAACCTTTTGTTGCCTCTCTACAATCCTTTGTACAGGATACTCCTGATCTCCTCCAGAGTCTAGAAGGACTATGTGTGGATCCTGAGGTTAATTTGAGCAGTATAGATGTCGAGGCCCTCTATACCTCTATACCCCATGACAAGGGGTTGGAAGCAATGATGTACTTCCTTAATACTAGAGGATGTCAATACCGGACCCATAGCGAATTCGTTGTCCAATTACTTCGGTTCTGTCTCACCAAGAACTTTTTCCTGTTTGACCACAAGCTATACCACCAGCTCAGGGGCACTGCTATGGGGAGCCCTTGTGCCCCCGTGTATGCTAACTTGTTCCTGGGCTGGTGGGAGGAGACTCAGGTCTTCAGGAGTGGCCTTGATACAGTGGGACAGATTGAGCTATGGGTCCGGTATATAGATGACATTTTGGTACTGTGGAGGGGCCATGAGGTCGCCGAGCCGAGCGCCAAAGTCACGTTTCAAATAATGCTTCCAGCGCCTTTTCTCAGCCAATGATGGAGGACGCACACTGTGGGCAACGCGATGACATAGGCAGCGGCCACCACCATCTTAGAGAAGGGCATTGAAGTGATTGGCTGGCTTTGTGTGGTGTCACAGTGGCTATAAAAGGCCGTGACCGCCGACCGCCATCTTACTTCTGCCGATCTTAGAATAGGGAGAGGTGCTGCTGCTGATTCTGAATGGGGAGAGCGTTAGGCAGGGAAGAAGAAAAAAAAAATTGCTTCTGCTGATAGTACTTTTCACTGTACAGTTAGTGTGCAGTGAAAGGGGAGGATTTTTGTTGTGTGCAGCAGCACTTTTGGTGATTAGGCTGCCTTTTAAGGCTACCTGATAGCTGCATTGCTGTGTGCACACTGCTGTTCAAACTGCTTTTTTCAAAGCACTCCAACTTTTATTATTTTGTTCTGGTGAGTTACCGAGCGTTCATTTTTTCACACAACATATACATACATCAAAGATATTTATACTGATATAAAAAGTCCCTGGGTGACTTTTTCTGGTAAACACACTTCATACAGATGCATTTTCATTAGAGCTATGTGGTGCATTTCTCTATATCTGGCTCTCTCCTTATAAATTTATAACATGTTGCATTTTATGTGGGCCTTGTTCCCCTATGGAGAAAGATCAGATATGAGAAACCAGCAATATCAGTATAAATATCTTTGATATATAGAATTATTTTTGCATTTGCTCTTTATTTATCTCATTATGCAATCACTGCTTCTGTGTGTTCGTTGATATAATATAAGCAGTGATATTTTATCAGCTGTATATTTATTTATATGTGACATTACACTTGTTTTCTATCAATTATATGTATGTGTACTTTTGTCTTTCACCCAGTGGATGTGTTTTTTGCTATTCCATTTTTAGTATGATCTGCCTTCTCGGTCTTATTTTATATTATATGCTCTAATAAAACATATTTTTTACCTTGATTGGAGGACCTTTTCTTTTGTTTTTTGATGTTTGGTTTCACGGTCCTCCATGTTATAAACTTTTTTTTTGAGTGATTTTGTGTTTATTTGGCACCTCTGTGACTTAACAGTGATTGCTCTGCGCACCTGGGTGACCTTTAACCCTGTGCGCATTACCACCATATTGCTCCTGCCACCTCTTAGCAGCGGTTATATCACCTACTACACGGTGGACCCCGAGCGGCGAACGCACTTTATTATTATTTTTATTTAGTGCGTTCTGCCGTTCCTAACTCCTACAGTTGTGGCCAAAAGTATTGACACCCCTGCAATTCTGACAGATAATACTCAGTTTCTTCCTGAAAATGATTGCAAACACAAATTATTTGGTATTATTATCTTCATTTAATTTGTCTTAAATTAAAAAACACAAAAGAGAATGAAGCAAAAAGCAAAACATTCATCATTTCACACAAAACTCCAAAAATGGGCCAGACAAAAGTATTGGCACCCTCAGCCTAATACTTGGTTGCACAACCTTTAGCCAAAATAACTGCAACCAACCGCTTCCAGTAACCATCAATGAGTTTCTTACAATGCTCTGCTGGAATTTTAGACCATTCTTCTTTAGCAAACTGCTCCAGGTCCCTGATATTTGAAGGGTGCCTTCTCCAAACTGCCATTTTTAGATCTCTCCACAGGGGTTCTATGGGATTCAGGTTTAGACTCATTGCTGGCCACCTTAGAAGTCTCCAGTGCTTTCTCTCAAACCATTTTCTAGTGCTTTTTGAAGTGTGTTTTGGGTCATTGTCCTGCTGGAAAACCCATGACCTCTGAGGGAGACCCAGCTTTCTCACACTGGGCCCTACATTATGCTGCAAAATTTGTTGGTAGTCTTCAGACTTCATAATGCCATGCACACGGTCAAGCAGTCCAGTGCCAGAGGCAGCAAAGCAACCCCAAAACATCAGGGAACCTCCACCATGTTTGACTGTAGGGACCGTGTTCTTTTCTTTGAATGCCTCTTTTTTTCTCCTGCAAACTCTATGTTGATGCCTTTGCCCAAAAAGCTCTACTTTTGTCTCATCTGACCAGAGAACATTCTTCCAAAACATTTTAGGCTTTTTCAGGTAAGTTTTGGCAAACTCCAGCCTGGCTTTTTTATGTCTCGGGGTAAGAAGTGGAGTCTTCCTGGGTCTCCTACCATACAGTCCCTTTTCATTCAGACGCCAACGGATAGTACGGGTTGACACTGTTGTACCCTCGGACTGCAGGGCAGCTTGAACTTGTTTGGATGTTAGTCGAGGTTCTTTATCCAACATCCGCACAATCTTGCGTTGAAATCACTTGTCAATTTTTCATTTCCGTCCACATCTAGGGAGGTTAGCCACAGTGCCATGGGCTTTAAACTTCTTGATGACACTGCGCACGGTAGACACAGGAACATTCAGGTCTTTGGAGATGGACTTGTAGCCTTGAGATTGCTCATGCTTCCTCACAATTTGGTTTCTCAAGTCCTCAGACAGTTCTTTGGTCTTCTTTCTTTTCTCCATGCTCAATATGGTACACACAAGGACACAGGACAGAGGTTGAGTCAACTTTAATCCATGTCAACTGGCTGCAAGTGTGATTTAGTTATTGCCAACACCTGTTAGGTGCCACAGGTAAGTTACAGGTGCTGTTAATTACACAAATTAGAGAAGCTTCACATGATTTTTCAAACAGTGCCAATACTTTTGTCCACCCTATTTTTTATGTTTGGTGTGGAGTTATATCCAATTTAGCTTTAGGACAATTCTTTTTGTGTTTTTTCATTTAAGACAAATTAAATGAAGATAATAATACCAAAGAATTTGTTTGCAATCATTTTCAGGAAGAAACTGAGTATTATCTGACAGAATTGCAGGGGTGTCAATACTTTTGGCCACAACTGTACACCTTATAGAGCTGTCCGCTTTTCAAACAGTTTCGTATATCTGCTGTTTGATGACGGTCAAAACTAGACAGATACAGCGTGTATCACTCCGTATAAAAATAGATGGAGATTGACAATTTTCCATACAGACACCGTATAGCAGTGTACGCTCCTCACACACTACCGTGTACCGGCTCATATCACGGACAAATAGAAGTTATCTGTGTGTGACTCTGGAAAAACAAGAAGAGGATATTTTCGATTTTTCCAGACCTACACCTTATAGAGCTGTCCGCTTTTCAAACAGTTTCGTATATCTGCTGTTTGATCACGGTCAAAACTAGACAGAGACAGCGTGTGTCACTCCGTATAAAAATAGATGGAGATTGACAATTTTCCATACAGACACCGTCTAGCGGTGCACGCTCCTCACACACTACCGTGTACTGGCTCGTATCTAGGACAAATAGAAGCTATCTTGGTGTGACTCTGGAAAAGCAAGCCGAGGAGATTTTCCATTTTTCCAGACCTACACCTTATAGAGCTGTCCGCTTTTCAAACAGTTTCGTACATCTGCTGTTTGATAACAGTCAAAACTAGACAGAGGCAGATCACTCCATATAAAAATAGACGGAGATTGACAATTTTCCATACAGACACCGTATAGAACTGTCCGATTCTCAAACAGTATTGTATATCTGCCGTTCGCATTACAGTCACTTCTATACAGAGTCAGCATGTGTGTGTGACACTCCGTAAATACATATACGGAGATTGTTAGTTATACAAAAAAAGTATACAGCTGTACACTTCTGATACAGTTCCGTATATCTGCTTGTTGGATTACGGTCAAATACATATTGGTAGAGCGTCTGTGACTAACAAAATATATACGCAGATTTAATTTTTTTAATACACTTTACACAGCTGGACGCTCCTCATACAGTACCATCTCTCTGCTGGTATTTTTGGTACATTTTCCCAAACATGAGGAAGTATGGTGGAAGAGTCCGCGGACGGGGGCAGGGGGGCGCAGCTGGTACTGATGGTGGTGGTGCATCGGCTGGTTCTGGAAAAAGCATCATAGCAGCTAAGGCAGGAGGTGTTGAGCCTGCGTCATCATCTGGCCAAAGAAGGCCTGTAAGGTTCCCTTTTCTTGGAGTAGGAAAACCGCTTTTAAAGCTGGAGCATCAGGAACAGGTTTTGGCGTACATTGCCGAAATAGCCACCAGCTCTATTGCCTCCTCTTCTGAAAATTCGAAACCTGCAAGCACGGAGTCATCAGTGCAGGGTTCTGGTCAGGAAAAACATCTTTCCTTGTGTTCTTCACCCCCAGCAAAAGTTAAGGATGCGGAAGCCCACACTTCAGATTACTCTATCGAGCTCTTTTCACATACCATGCCTGGGTTATCCAGTCAAATACTGAATTCCCCAGTCCAAGATGAATCTGACATGGAAGGTAGCCAGCAACGCTCCATCGCTTCCCCCACTGTAAGACCACCGCCACCGTTAAGCACACCACCAGCACTAAATGTGGAGGTATCGTTGCAAGGCCAAAGCACTCAGGGAATCACAGTGGTTTTGCAACACAACACTGAATCTAGGCCATCACCACCAATACCATCACCAACCCCTTCTCACGCCGTCCGGTCCACCGCTACTTCCCCCATATGAAGCTCTCCAGTCCAGCTCACCATACCAGACACTCTGAGTAGAAAGAAAGTACTCATCCTCTCATCCACGTACACTGTGTTTGAATGCCTACATTGCCAAACTAATCTCATTAGAGATGATGCCCTACCGTTTGGTTGAAAGCAAAGCTTTCCGCGAGCTCATGGCCTATGCTGTCCCACGCTATGACCTATCCAGTCAGCATTTCTTTTCTCGAAAACCCATCCCTGCCCTCCACCGGCATGTGAAAGACCGCATTGTCCATGCACTAAAACAGTCAGTGAGTGGAAAGGAGCACCTCACAACAGATGCATGGACCAGTAGGCATGGCCAGGGCCGTTACGTGTCCATCACTGCGCACTGGGTTAATGAGGTGGATGCAGGCTCCACAGGGGACAAAGTGCTGCCTAGCCCACGGTATAGGAAACAGTTGGCTGTAGGCTTTCGACCCTCCTCCTCCTCCATAAGCGAAAGCTAGTCCACAGAGCGCAGTCACACGAGCACTCCATCTGCAGCTGGCAGTGTCGCACACGAGGTGTCCCACTATCGAACAACTAGTGGTAAGCATCAGCAGGCTGTGTTAAAGATGATGTCTTTGGGCGACAACAGACACACCGCGGAGGTACTGGCTGACTACTTACAGCGACAAACTGAATCATGGCTGGGCAGTCTACATCTTGAGCCAGGCAAGGTAGTCAGTGATAACGGCCGTAATTTTGTGGCAGCCATAACCCGTGCAAAACTCACACACATACCTTGCCTGGCTCACACTTTGAACCTGGTGGTGCAGTGCTTCCCTAATAATTATCCGGAGTTAACATCCCTGCTCCATAAGGTGCAAAGACTGTGCTCGCACATCCATCGCTCAAATGTCCACTCCACTCGTATGCAGAAGCTGCAGCAATTGCTCCACCTCCCCAAGCACCGCCTAATCATAGACATAGCAACAAGGTGGAACTCCACCCTGCACATGGTTGAGAGGCTGTGCGAACAGAGGCAGGCTGTAATGCATTTGTGGGAGGATACACGGGCAGGCAGTTTGAGGGAAAACATGGAATTGTCGGGTGTGCAGTGGTCAAAGCTGAAAGACCTCTGTAAAGTCCATCAGTGTTTTGAGGAATGCACACAGCTGGTAAGCGCAGACGACGCCATCATAAGCATGAGCACCCCACTTATGTGTCTGCTCATACAAAGTTTGACGCACATTAAGGATCTTGCGTCTGCAGTGGAGGAGGAACAGGAGGAGGAGGAGGAGGGAAGCCTTGCTGACAGTCAGCCATTGTCTGGTCAGGGAACTGTCCTGGATGAGGTGGAGGAAGAAGAGGAAGAGGAGGAGGAGGAGAATGAGGGGGATGATTATTTTGGGCAGGAGGATTCTTCTCAGGGGGCAAGAGAAAATGTTTGCGGTCCCAGGTCAGGTACAGTGTTTGTGAGTGACTGTAGGTATGTGGATTTGCCAGAAATTGCTTCTCCACCCAGCAGTGGCAGTGCATTATTGACACCAGGAACATTGGCCCACATGTGCGATTATGCCTTGCTGATCCTAAAAAGGGACCCCCGCATTGCCAAAATGATGAAGGATGACGACTACTGGCTGGCCAGCATCCTCAATCCATGCTACAATGGCAAATTACACAACATCATGCCACAGTGGAGCCTAGAGATAATATTGGCTAACAAACAAGCAACTCTGGTAAACCGTTTGTTTGAGGCTTTCCCAGCACACAGCAGCGGTGCTGGTTCTCCCACGAGCCGAAGTGGGCACAATGGAAGAGGTGTTCGTGGTGCACACAGCGGAAGTGGCGTTGGAGACAGATGTTTAATGACCATGTTGTGGAATGATTTCTCAAGTACCGCTCACACGACTGCTAATATTGCATCCATTAAAAGTGACAGGAGACAGCAGTTGTCAATTATGGTTACAAACTACTTCTCCTCCCATATCGATGTTCTCCCTCACAGGTCATTCCCCTTTGACTATTGGGCCTCTAAACTGGACACCTGGCCTGAATTGGCACACTATGCCTTACAGGAGCTCGCTTGCCCTGCTGCTAGTGTGTTATCTGAAAGAGTCTTCAGTGCTGCTGAATCAATCCTGACAGAAAAAAGGACCCGTCTGTTGACCCAAAATGTTGATGATCTAACCTTCATTAAAATGAACCATGCATAGGTTTCAAAGGATTTTGTCCCACCTTCCCCTGATGACACATAGGTTGCCAGAAAACTGCCTAGCTTTTGTCCTCTTCTTCCTCCGACTTGCCCAATTCCGCCATTTGCAGCAGCTGAATGTCCAGCCTACACATCAACATATGCCATTTTTTAAACCTCCCTAACTGGGCTGCCCACCCCCCCAAGGCCTGGGGTCAACACCTGGCGCACCCGGGCAAGTGCCGTTGCTCTGAACTGGTGGATGGGCCCACTGATGGCCGACGGCACTGGCACAGGGCCCCTCATAGTACAATACAGTGTCTGATGGTGAGGGGGCCCACTCACCGCCAGACACACCAGCGTACTATGAGGGGCCCTGTGCCAGTACCGTCGATCACGAGTGTGCCCCCCCTGCTTGGTCATGGCCACAGCACTTGCAAGTTGCAATACTTACCTCTCCCTGCTCCACCGCTGTGTAGTCTGGGCAGTTAAAGC
Source organism: Dendrobates tinctorius (assembly GCF_039654945.1). NCBI lineage: Eukaryota > Metazoa > Chordata > Amphibia > Anura > Dendrobatidae > Dendrobates > Dendrobates tinctorius. The sequence goes on from NW_027361679.1 coordinate 680,574, forward strand.
CTTCACAGGGACGGCCACTAGAAATTTGGTGTATTGATCGATGATGGTTAAGATGTAGCTATGGCCTGTCCTGCTGGCCTCTACCTTCAGATGATCAATGGCTACCATTTGTAATGGACATCAACTTACAAGCGGATGCAGAGGTGCTTTATGATCACCTTTCACAGTTGTGATAGTCACAGACGTGTGACATACTTGCCACCATTTTTCAATGTCTCCTCTCATGCCAATCCAATAGAATCGCCTACGGCCTGTGGCTTCTGTCTTTTGCACTCCAAAATGACCAGACACATCATGATAGGCAGTGAGGACCATGTCTACATCTCTCCCTGTGATCACAATTTGATGGAGACTAGTAATGGTGATGTGATCCACGCTACTGCGACAAAGCAATTCTTTCTTCACAAAGAATCGTTTTCGCTGTCTCCACAAACACAGTAATTGAGGGTCTGCATCGCCTCTGCAACATCTACCGGGAGGTTTTCCCGCGATGAGTAATTCCCAAATTTCTGCTAACACTCGACTTTCTGTCTGTACTTGTATCCATGTAGTTTCCAGTAGCGGAGAGTCTGGACTGGCTTACTGAGACTGAAATATAAACGAAGATTTAAAAGTACCACAACACTGTATACTGTTGTACGCTTCGAATACCTTACCCTTTTTCTACTTTTTAAATTCTGATGTAATACATAGTGAGCCTGTGAGTGTCTGTGTCTGACTCCGGAAGTATAGATGGAAATTTACAATTACCCCTAGACTGGATACACCTGGTATGTGCTGATACAGTACCTTTGTTCAAAATTTTTTATTATGGTATCAACCATTGTGAGTGAGCGTGTGTGGTTTGCGCCTTCTATATGAACGGTGAATCGGAGATACCAATTTTTACCCTATACTCGATACAGCTTGTATCCTGTTATACAGTACCTTTGTTCGACATTTAGTATTACGGTCAAATCCATACTGAGTAAGTGTATTAGAGTGACTACGGGACTATGTATACGGAGATTTCAATAGTACCCTATAATATATATATATACTTGCTATCTTGTTATCCAGTACCTTTTCTACAACATTTTTTATTATGGTCAAACCCAGACTGAGTGAGCGTCTGAGGGTGACTCCGGAAATATATACCGAGATTTCAAATTTGGCCAACACTGTATACAGCTGTACGTTTCTGCTACAGTAACCTTTTTTGCTATTTAGAATGTGGTGTAATCCATAATGAGCCTGTGAACGTCTGTCTGTTACTCCGGAAATAGATTTGGAGATTTAAGATTACCTCAACACTGTATACAGCTGTACGCTTGTGTTACATTACCCATTTACAGCTTTTCATATTCTTTTGTAATCCATACTGGGCCTGAGAGCGTTTGTGTCTGCCTCCTGAAATATATACGGAGATTCAGAATGTTAACACTATACTATATATACCTTGTATCTGGTGATACTGTACCCTTTTTCAACTTTTTATTTTATTGTGTACTCCATACTGAGCCTGTGAGCATCTGTGTATGACTCATGAAATATATACGGAGATTTACTGTTATCCCTAGACTGTATAGAGCTGTACGCTTCTGATACAGTACCATATATCTGCTGGTATTTTGGGTCCATTTTCCAAAACATGAGGAACTATGGTGGAAGAGGACGCGGACATGGGCGTGGGGGGCCACCTGGTACTGATGGTGGTGGTGGTGCATCTGCTGGTAGTGTCAAAAACACAATAGCAGCTAAGGCAGGAGGTGTTGAGCCTGCATCATGGTGTAGCTCTGGAAGGCCTGAAAGGCTCCCTTTTCTGGGAGTAGGTAGACTGCTTTTAAAGCTGGAGCATCAGGAACTGTTTTTGGCTTACATTGCTGAAACAGCCTCCATCTCTATCACCTCCTCTTCTGAAGTTTCAAAAAATGCAAGCACTGAGTCATCAGTGCAGGCGTCTGGTCAGGAGCAACCCCTTTCCTTGTGTCCTTCACCCACATCAAAAGTGAAGGATGTGGCAGCACACACTTCAGATTACTCCATGGAGCTCTTTTCACATACCATGCCTGGGTTAATTAAAAATGGGCCCATCATATACTGGAGCATTTCAAAAGGGGGACATCAGTCACTGGAGCAGCATTTACGGGGCTCATTATACACTGGAGCATTAGAAATGGAGCCCATTATATATGGAGCGTTATTTGGACCCATTATACAATGCAGCATTCCAGATGGTGGACATCAGACACTGGAGCAGCATTAACGGGGCCCATTATACACTGGAGCATTAGAAATGGAGCCCATTATATATGGAGCATTATTAGGGCCCATCATACACTGGAGCATCATCCATGAGGCCCATCATATACTGGAGCATTCCAGATGGGGGACATCAGACACTGGAGCAGCATTTACAGGGCCCATTATACACTGGAGCATTAGAAATGGAGCCCATTATATATAGAGCATTATTTGGGCCCATAAGACACTGGAGCATCATCCATGGGGCCCATCATATACTGGAGCATTCTACATGGGGCAGATCAGACACTGGAGCAGCATCTATGTGGCACATTATATACTGGAGCTTTAGAAATGGAACCCATTATATATGGAACATTATTTGGGCCCATAAGACACTGGAGCATCATCCATGGGGCCCATTATATACTGGAGCATTCTAAATGGGGCAGATCAGACACTGGAGCAGCATCTATGGGGCATATTATACACTGGAGCATTAGAAATGGGGCCCATTATATATGGAGCATTATTTGGGCCCATAACACACTGGAGCATCGTCCATGGGGACCATCATATACTGTAGCATTATGTGGAGCTCATCATATACTGTATGGAACATTATATGTGACCAATTATTCTGTATGGAGAAATACCTGGGGCTCATTATTCTGTATGGCGCACAATGTGGTGGCCATACTGTATGGAGTAATATACTGTCCTTTTTTTGAGCTATTGTACAATTTAAAATAGATCAGTCATGTCATGTAAGCAGTGAAGTATTTGTCATTCTACTGTACCTATATTTCTGTGCCATATCGGAGCATCATGAGTTGTGGTATGTGTTAAAGGGGCGCACTCACACTCTTTGGCCCAGCGCACACGAAAACCTGGAGCCAGCCCTACCCCCCGCACAACTTTAGCCAAATAACCCCCAGTTTTCAATGCATAACTATTATTATGAAGTAAATTAAGGTTGACAAGCTTCAGTAATAAGAATTGATGTTTTTGGCATTGAAAAGGGCACTGTAGGTGTGTTTACTGTCCTCCTCTCCCTGCCGACTTTGCTTCCCCATTGACTTGCATTGGGTTTCGTGTTTCAGTCGGCCTCCGACTTTTCCCTATAGTTGGCCGATTTCGTTCGACCCGACTTTTGCGAAAGTCGGGTTTCATGAAACCCGACTCGACCCTAAAAAAGGCAAAGTCGCTCATCTCTATTATTGACCCATCCTCATTGTCATTTCTGAATATTTTGATTGAAAAGAGAAATGATGGTACCCTCACCACCTGTACTTATAGGAAGCCCAGAGCTACGAATTCACTATTGAATTGGGATAGCAGTCATCCGATACATCTAAAACGTGGGGTACCTAATGGCCAGTACCTTAGGATCTGCAGAAATTTTTCCACAGAGGAGTCCTTTGAGAGACAGGCAAAGGAACTTAGAGACAGATTTTTGGAAAGGGGCTACCCCCACGATGTCCTGAAACGTGCTTATAGGGAGGCAAAAGGTAAAAACAGGCAAGATCTCCTTAAACCTAAATCTAAAGTGGAGAATAAGGATGAAATGAGAATGATTATCACTTTTGACAATGGAGAGAATGATGTACGTGACATCCTTGCCAAGCATTGGCCTGTCCTATTAATGGATAAGGATATTGGAAGGGAACTTCCTGTACGACCGTTAATCACGTACAAGAAAGGCCGATCATTGAAAGATTGACTGGTTAATAGTCACTTTACAAGACCTTCCAAAACCACATGGTTAACCAGTAATGTTAAAGGTTGCTTTAGATGTGGTCACGGCGTTGTTTGTTCCCACATTGCTCCAGGAAGCAGCTTTGTTAGCAATGTTACAGGAGAACAATTCCAAATCAGAGAATTTATTAATTGTAGCAGTAAAGGAGTAATTTACAAAGCCACTTGCTTGTGTAGCAAAGAATATATGGGCAAAACTAACAGGGAATTCAAACGCAGGGTGGGGGAACATATTGGTGACATTACCCATAAGAGGGATACCCCCATTTTACGCCACATCCACACCTGTCAAGGAGGTAACGTTAATTCCATCACATTTATAGGGATTGAGAGGGTGAACAAACCACCTAGGGGTGGTAACTGGGACCGGATCATTTTACAAAAAGAGACCAGATGGATATTCTGTTTGAACACGGTTTTCCCAGGAGGGCTTAATGACCAATTCAATTATAGCTGCTATATTTAGGGTTTTCAGCTGTGTGTTAGTTTTCATTAACAGTTAATAATTTTTCCTTGCCTTTACTGTTAATACCTATATTTTTTTCATTATCAGCTACCATATTTATTCCTCAGTTTTGGGTTTGTTTACTATCCCCCACCCTTTGGTGCCTTTTGCTTATAAGGCCTTATGGGTTAATTACCCTTTTATTCGGATATTTGCATATTATACAATTCACACTGATTTGATATTAAACCTTTTGATATAAAGGTTTTTGTATTGGGAACCAGTTGTTGCAGAGGGATACATTCTATGACTGCACCGCCCTGGAATTAGTGGCTGGTTGCGTCACATTCTCTTTGTAGATTTGTTTTCCGGAACTATTTGCTGCATTGGCGCTGTGTAGGGACGCTTGGTTGCGCTGCACTGTCCTTTAGCCGGGCATGAATGGCTGCGCACTTTTCATTACAATGCGAATAACGGGAAGTTCGGCGGCCATATTGGTCTTGCGTTCCACAGAGACCGGAACTATCGCGGCTCTTGTCATGTCACACGTGCCGGCCGCACACACCTTTGCTGTGGGTTTAAATGATATGGTGGGTGGATCGGCCTCTTCCTTACTAATGTATTAGGAATCAGGTGTTGCGTTTCACGCAAGCCATGTGTGGACGGCGTGTGTTCCAATGAGTCACAGGTGGGTGATGGTATTGTGATTGGCGGTTTATTTAGGGGCCCTTTTATCAGCTTGCCTCACTCCATTGTCATCTGAGGAGGCAGCCCGTACAGTTGTTACTTTAATAGTATGCCCATCAAGTGCTAATAGGTCCCCTGAAGAGTCACTTTACTGACGAAACGCGTCGGGATGCACAGGGACATAATAGGGTTTCTATTTTGAGGGTCAGATGTGAACTGCTCTTCTCAGGGCAAGAGTCATGGGAGTAAGGATATGGTAGCTCTTACAGGGCTGTATAGGGTGAATGTACTTCCCTTTTTCCTGACCACGCATGACGTGGATGTCTTCCATATACACGTGGTGAGATCATTCCATTTTTTCATAATTGTGTTTATGGATTTTTTTTATATATGTAATTTCTATAATATGCATGAACAAGCAATTTCCTTGATATCCTGAACAGGGCAGAGGTATTTTTCTTTTCTTTATAGAAAACTGTTTAAATGCATAACCTTTAACAAGGAAGCTGTTCATTGGCAGATTTTGGTCTTATAGTTTTGTTGTCTTGGACCAATGGTATTTTGTCCAGTCTTCTCAAACTTTGGGACTGGGAATAGTCACATGTATATATGTCTTGTAGTCTGTTTTGGGATTTATGCGGACACTCTCTGTTACAGTATAGTCTGTGACAAATAGATTTAGTGTGTTTTATCTTCACTACATCTTGTGGTAGCTTTTATCTCATTATATTAAAAGTTATGTTTTATCATTTTCTCAATTGCTGATTTTCTACTATAAGGGGACACTCCTCTATATCACACCTGGGCAAAATGCGACCCGCGGGCCACATCCGGCCCTCTGGCACATGGGGATTTTTTGGGGTTGACATAAAGCACATGGGGATTCTATGGGGGTGACAGACAGCACATGGGGATTCTATGGGGGTGACATATAGCACATGGGGATTCTTTGGGGGTGACATACAGCACATGGGGATTCTATGGGGGTGAAAGACAGCACATTGAGATTCTATGTGGGTGACAGGCAGCACATGGGGATTCTATGGGGCTGTTGTGCAGAACATGGGTAGATTATGGAGGTGACATGTAGCACATGGGGAGGCTATGGGGGTGACATGTAGCACATGGGGAGGTTATGGGGGTGACATGTAGCACATGGGAAGGCTATGGGGGTGACATACTGCACATGAGGAGGCTATGGAGCTGTCGTGCAGAACATGGGGATGCTATGGTGGTGACATGCTGCAAATGGGGAGGCTATGTGATTGTCATGCTGCACATGGGGAGGCTATGGGAGTGTCATGCTGCATGCGGAGAGGCTATGGGGTATCATGCTGCCAGTGCCGTAACTATAAACTTCAGGGCCCCGGGGCAAAACTTCATAGTGGAGCCCCTCAACATTTCAATTACTAGAGGTTGTGCGGAACGTGGTGAAGCCTGTTACGCATTGTTGTATACAACACACAGGCTTCACCTCGTTCCGCAAGACCTTTAATAGATTTTGTTTATGATGCAAGTTATAGAAGTTAAATATTCAGTGAATATGTTTGGAAAATTAATAAGGTGAATAATAAGGCTGTGTGCACACGATGCAGATTTGCAGCGGATCCGCAGCGGATTTTACCGGTCAGAAACGTTGCATATCCGCATTGTGATGTACAGTAGCCTTAAAATCAATGAAAAAAAAAACCGCTGTGCAGACGCTGCAGATTTTACTTCTTTTGTGCGGTCTTCCATCTCCCCTGTCACCAAGTCCACAGGGGGAAAACCGCAGTGGAAAACCGCACAAAAAATGCAAGAAAACCGCATGGAAAATGGAAGAAATCCGCAGGAAAAATGCAGGTCATTTGACCAGCGGATTTCTTCCATTCTGCGCGGAAAAATCCGCAGGGCCAAAAAGTACGTCTGCACACCTAATTCCAAATATTGCACAATTTTCAAGTAACTGTATATGTTTATTAAATATTAAGTAGTTTTAAACAGTATGTATTTAAACTTTGTTCACTTAAACATAACATTACTTAAACATTACCAATTTGTTCAGTTTTAAACAGCAGCTACTTAAACATTGGTTTCCTAACTTTCAGAGAAGCGAATTCATCAATTACTTTGTCAAAGTTGATCTGTTGAGCGCAATCATTCTCAATTGAAAGTAAAGCTAAGCTGCGGAGTCTTTCTTGAGCCATAGTACTTCTCAAGAAGTTTTTGATGACTTTAAGCTTAGAGAAGGATCGTTCAGCCTTAGACACAGTCACAGGAACAGTCAAATACATGATGCACGCTGTGCAAACATCTGGATAGCTTGATGAAAGTGAAGAATGCTCGACTATTAGGAAATCAGCAAATTCCTCAACACTTATCGTTTGTTCCAGTTGCTTTTGAAATGAATTTTTTTACTGAACATAACTGTGAAGGAAAGGCTGGAGTTACATCATCTGCAAACTTGTTAACAAAATCAACAGCTTTTTTGTGAATATCTCTTTCACTTGCACTGGCCAAAAAATCAGGTTGTATTACTTCATAAGAGTCAAGAACAGCTTTCCATCCCTTCAAAGCGGCGATGAAGTTGAGTACAAAGTGTGGCTACCACTGGATAGAACACAGTAACTCGGAAACAAGTTTTTGGGTCTGCTAATTTCTCGTCTTCACACAACTCATCAAAGTGTTTCTTCACTTTCCTTATTCTGTTCTGGTGAAATTCATTTTTTATTCCCCATCGACTACACACATCTGATGCTTCAGAAAAAAGTGCTTCGAACCTTTCACGCATTTCGGTTATCTTTAACAATGCATTACCCAATAACTCATATGCAGACAAGAGGTCCATGGTTTCAGATTGTAAGGATTTCGATACGAGGTTGAGAGTCTCTAAGACTTCACACTGCACAACCAAAAGTAATACAAAATCAAAACTTTCAAGTTTGTTCTTTAGCTGCTGTGCTTCATTTCTTTCCTTGCTTTTTTGGAAGTCAAAGTTATGCGAGTAAGACTTTTGATCACGTCACAAAACCTGTGCTTCAGTGCATACACTGCATCATGTCTGCCAGACCAACGAGTTGGATTAAGAGTTTTCAGTGTTACTTTCGATTTCGAATTCAGCGAATCGGGCTGAGCTTCGATGCAGTACACTGATTTAAAATCTTGCCAGCGAACAATACTATTACCAAAAAAGCAATATATACTTTGAATTGTTTCAAAAAACTGGCTCACCACTCGGTTCTCTTCCACAGCATCCTTCAACACTAAATTAAGGTTATGAGCAGCGCAGTGCACAAAGTATGCGTGTGGGGCTTTTTCTTTAATACGCTGCTGCACTCCATTGTGTACCCCACTCATGACTGCAGCACCATCATAGCCTTGTCCCCGACATTTGGTCAAATCCAAGTTTTTCTCTTTCAATGAAGTTATTATTTCTTCTGCAAGACCTTGCGCAGACTGATCTTTTATCTCTCTAAAGGATACCAAAGTTTCACAAACAGTATTTTGATTTCAATAGGTTTCCCCTCTTCATCATTAACTAATTTGACATACCGGTAAACTTCACTCATCTGATCAATTTTAGCTATGTCCTGGGTGGTATCTAGGATCAATGAAAAAAACAAGGAATTTTGAAGCTCAACTACAATTTCATCTTTGATTTGTAAGGCTAATAGATTAATAAGCTCATTCTGAATTTTAGGACTGAGGTATTTCACAGTCCCTTGCGGACGCCGAAGCAATTCTTGTAGAACTGGGTCATATTTTGACAAAAGCTCAACTATAGAGAGAAATTTTCCATTGTTACTATATTCTAACTTTTCAATAGATCCACGAAACGCAAGATTACATGTTGCAAGTATTAATGTCACATTCAGGATTCTTTCAAGAACTTTACGCCAAAAGCTTCTTTCACTCTCCACATTTTTGTCGAAAACGTCTTCTAAGGCTGGTTTCACATTTGCGCTTTATAGCTAAGCCGCGCCCCCTCCCGGCTCCCTGCACGCCCCATCCGGTCATCGCCGCCTACTAGCGCACATGGACGCTTGCGATCTGCGCACCCTATCTTTAGTGCTGGCTGTGCGCTAGCAGGATTTTGCCGTGTGCTGCGCACTTTTGAAGGTGCTCCCGTGTGCGCCGAACGCAGCATGTTGCATTTTGGCGTGCACGGCGCACCTTCAGAAGTGCACACCATTGTTTTTCTTGTGAAATTCTCAATAAGTTTGATGTGTCACATGACCTTCTTCCCATTGGAAAAAATAAAGTTGAATCCAAAATGGCCGACTTCAAAATGGCCACCATGATCACCACCCATCTTGAAAAGTTTCCCCCCTCCCATATACTAATGTGCCACAAGCAGGAAGTTGATCTCACCAACCATTCCCATTTTATTTAGGTGTATTGATATAAATGGCCCACCCTGTAGATTTATGGGCTGTTAATAGGGCATACTTACCTGGAGCACAATTCTTGCACGTATTATGAGTACTTATGTGCCTATTTGTCTTCTGTAAGCTGACATTTGTTTGTCTGTCTTTGATCCACGCTGTTCACTTTTTTGACCTTTTTATGAATATTTATACAATAAAATTCTCTTTTTTAATCTACAGTATTTACTCCGTATCCTCCTATGTGCATGTGTTTCAATGATGGTCTCAAACTAAAGTTGATTTTAGCCTTAAATGTCTGTCAGCCATGCCTGCCTGCACTTGCCCACCAGGATATCTGTTGTGTACACCAGTACCAGCCTGTGTGTCAGTCGTACCAGTCACTGTACCAGCCATGCCTGTCAGTACTTGCCCAGTCTGCCATCCCTGCCTCCAGTCCCTTGGAGGTCAGCTGCCATCCACCCGATGTCAGTCCTGGTGTAGAACCTGGTCTCACCTACTTCGTCTCTCCTTTGATGGTGCTATCATCAGCCATCATGCATCCAAGGTCGGACTTGGTGAGGCTAGTGAGTTTAGCCCCTCCAGGCTTTCCTTGGGCCTCGACACAGTGGTTCCACCACCCAGCCTGTTACAGTTTTCTCAGGCCAGGGAATACACTCTCTCTCAGGCTTCCTCCATTTCTGATCTATACCAAGAAGTTTCCTGCCAGAAGGACCAACATGACAAAATCCTATATTAAATACGGACAGTAAACACCAGTCTAGACAAGTTGGCAGCTCCATAAAAACACCAGCAAAAACAGGAGCAATGATCTATTTAAAATATCACAAAATTTTTGTATTCAAAAATACATGTATCAAAACAATTAAATAGACTAGAACATTAAGTACATATAAGGACAAGGTTACGATGGAGGGCATGGTGAGAACAAAAAAAAATAACTCATCCAAAAGTAAAATGGATATGGGGAATACAACTGGATATAATGTTAATCTGTTAGTACAAGAAATGCACAACCTACAGTGCTAGTGCTTAAGCATTTCTTATTGAAATGAAAATAGCATGGTGTTGCTGGAAACAATGGAGTATATCAAAGCATGTTAAATAAAACAACACACGGTGTCTTATTAAAGGAAGTAAAGACCACACCAGCAAATATCCATGTGTATAATAAAAGGAAACTTATATCATGGAATCCAGGTTCTTACCCATAGTATCTCACTCAGATGAGGTAGTCAGCAGCCCCAATGTGCGTTTCACGTGGGCTTCCCCCAGGAAATCGGCACTGGAGGAGTGGGGATTCTTGCTGGAAGGGGCTATACATCCGGTGGTTATTACACGGACCACAATAACCTAGCCTATCTACAGTCTGAATGCCTTAATTCACGACACACCAAGTGAAGTGTTCTTCGCCCATTTTAACTTTACTCTCCAGTTTCGTCCAGCAGAGAGGACTGTCAAGGCAGACACACTCTCTAGAACATTTCTGTCTTCCATTCAAGAGGAAGAGCATCAACACATTATTGAGCCCTCCAAAATTATTAGATTCCCACCAGTAAGACTTACTGCTTATTCTCTCGTCAAGAGTTTTTTTGAAGTTTGGGAGGACACCAAGTCTTCCTTATTAAAATCTCTGAGCGAATGAAAAGACACGCAGACAAGAGGTGTCTGGTTTCGCCTCTGTTTCGTTCTGGGGATAAGGTATGGCTGTCATCAAAATATATCCATCTCAAGGTATCATTGTATGAATTGGGTCCTCTCTTCATCAGTCCTTTCGAGGTGTTGAAACAAATTAATCCAGTAGCCTGCAAACTTAAACTCCCTACCTCCTTAAGAATCCTCAATTCTTTTTATGTGTCTCTTCTCAAACCTGTCATCCTCAGTTCTTTTTTCAAAGACCTTGGTACCACTCTTGCTCCCTTCAGCAGTGAAGATGTTTTCGAGGTATAGAAAAATATGGCCACCACGAGGGTAAGGCTGGTTTCACATTAGCGTTTTTAGCGCAGCGCATTGTGCGCGTCCATGCGCATGCGCCATGCACCCTGTTTAACATGACGGGCGCAGGGTCTAGAGTTTGCATGCGCACGTATGCGTTTTCATGTGCATGCGTTTTTGTAGTGTTCGCCTAGGTGCACCCGACGCAACCTGTTGCATTTTTGGGTCCGTCCAACGGTGTCAAAAAAAATGCATGTGCACCCTAACACACAGAATGTGCAAAAATTACACATTTCAGTCTATGGGAACGCAGGCGTGCGTATGGACATGCGCACGCCTGCATTTGAAATCGCATGCGTTTTAAGAGTTAATATGGCTACAAACTGGTTAAAACGCATGCGCCTAAAAAACGCAATGATGTGTTTTTGCATGCGTTTCTATTGCGCATCTAGAGCAGCGCTAAAAAAACGCTAATGTGAAACTAGCCTTCGAGGTAAAACTTTTTTTGTGGATTGGAAGGGGTTTGGTCCTGAGGAGAGAACATCTATGTCCCTCTCCTCCTGAAGAGATTTCTAGCAGGCTTAAAAAAGAGGGCGTAAAGAGGGGTTCTGTTGTGCTGGCATTTCTTCTTTCTGCCTCTCTTCCCTGGCAGAGACACTAGCTTACTCACAGCTATGGCCCCGGTCCCGCACTGTCTCTTCCTTCCAGGATGGCGGCTGCCCAGGGTGCGTGCACTACGCGTAGATCTCTGGGCACGGTGCTTAGGGTGCATGCACACTTTCACTCTCTTAAAGGGGACACGCGCAATCTCCTAAATTGTCCCCAGACAATAACTGGAAGATACTTACTATTTAAGGCACCTCTATGCCTGAGCAACGTTGTTTGTATGTTCTAACACGCTTGCTAGTTCTCATGTCCCAGTACTCGTGTCCAGTATACCAGACCTATACTACAGTTGTGCCAGCCGTGCCCATCTACCTATTGTAGTAGATCGGCTCACTCAGCTGCACATGGAGGTAGTAAATGGAACACTGTGCCTTTAAGGGTGCACTTGGTTTATTTAGTACAGCATAAACCATGGTTTTAAGCACAAAGATAAACACGGCCCTCTGGGCAAAAAGAGCAAAAGCAAAACAAAACAGTAGCAATTCATGCAGTCCTTGCACTAGTGGGGGTCAGCCCAGCCAGTATTAACAATGTCCTTGCACAAGCTCTATGTGCATAAACACTCTCCGGGGTGCTATTTAGGCCCTCAACAGCCAAGACTAACCCTGGAGTTCAGGTATTTAAGGCCAGACTATGTGACTCTCCATGTGATTGATCATATGATCTTGACATCACACAGGTCCTGTCAGGACTCTACATGTGGAGATACAGTGAAACCCCACCCACCCGCTCTATGGAGGTCCACTAATACCAGCCCATAACAAATCTCATTCTTACTCTCAACACGTAGTGTGCTGTAGGAAACTACTCTGGTTTTACTTCACTGATGCCATCATGCTCAGTGACACGTATCTCCCCTCCACCACTTCACCAGTGACTCTGTCACATATCCCGCCCTCTGCCCAAAGCCGGGGGTTTTGGCACCTTCACTGGCTAAGCAAGAGAGTCTGGACAGGGCATCTGTTTTCCCATGCAACCTCCCTAGCCTGTGCTCCACATGGAAAGTGAAATCCTGGAGCTCCAGAAACCACCAAGTTACCCGGGCACTCTTCCTCTTCTTTTGCCTCATCCATCTCAGGGGTGCATGGTCATATATTAGCCTGACCTTTTTGCCTAACAGGTAATATCTCAGGGTGTTAACTGCCCATTTGATGGCCATGCACACTTTCTCCACTATGGCATAGTACTTCTCATAGGAGGAGAGAGTTTCCTACTCAGGTATAGGACTAGATGTTTGTCGCCATCTATTACCTGTGACAGCAGAGCTCCTAAACCAACTTTGGAGGCGTCCGTCTGGAGCACAAACTCCTTAGTGAGGTCTGGTGCGACCAAGACTGGCTGTCTGCGCAGGATGAGCTTCAACTCCTGGAATGACATTTTCGCCTCGTCAACTTTGTGCCCTTGAGAAGATCAGTCGGGGGGCAGCTATCTTGGTAAAGTTCAGGATAAATCAATGATAATATCTCACAATTCTGAGGAACACCCTGACCTGCTTTTTGGAGACCGACTGTGGCCACTTCGGGATTGCCTCCACTTTGTCCACTTGTGGCTTTATCTTGCCTATTCCCATGATATAGCCCAAGTGCTTTGCTTCCTCTTTCCCTAGGGCACACATCTTTTGGTTTATGGTAAACCCCCCTTTCCTTAGTACGTTGAGTGCTGCCTGGACCTTTGGCAGGTGACTTCCCCAATCCGGACTGAAAATTACAATGTCATCCAAATAAGCGAGGGTGTCCTTCTTGTGAGGGACTAGTATCCGATCCATAACAGTCTGGGAGGTGACTGGGGCTCCTTGTAGTCTGAACGGCATCCGGGTATATTGAAAGCACCTGTCAGGTGTAGAAAAGGCCGTCTTCTCCTTGGCACTTGGAGACAGGAGAATTTGCCAGCATCGCTTCGTTAGATCCAGAGTGGTGATGTACATGGCTGACCCTAGCCTCTCAATAAGCTCATCGACCAGGGGCATCGAATAACTCCGCTACCAGGTCGAACACAGTCAAAAACGACCCACATCATCACCCGGGGTCATTTTTTGCATTGCTCATCTTACCTTCTTCCGGACATATGTGTAATAACCTGGACTTGGGAGAGGGGCTGCCGACCTTCCACGAACTGCCTCTGTAAGCAAGTCAATCTGCTGCTGGTGCATCTGATGTACAACTGCTTACTTGTCTCGTGTTGTGCCATCTGTTGCTGTTTTAATTGCTGCTGATGTTAAAGTTGCTGTTGCTGCTGTACTTTCAACCATCACATTTGTTTGCTCGAAACGTTGCCCGCACTTCTAACTTCACGTGTAGTAGATCGGTTCACTCGGCTGCACACAGTGGTAGTAAATGGAACACTGCGTCTTTAAGGGTGCTCTTGGTTTATATAGTACAGTATAAACCAAGATTTTAAGCACAAATATAAACATGGCCCTCTGGGCAAAAACAGAAAAGACAAAACAAAACAGCAGTGTGACGATAGTCACTTCTCACTGTCAAGCCGTGCGTCAGAGTGGTCAAGGAGTCCAAGGTCAGAAGCCAGGAGGGTTCATCATAAACAGAAGGAAGAGATAAAAGCGTAGTCAGGTAACGCTCTGAGGTCAGAGTACCGGGAGGATAACTGATCGGAGCAGAGGGGGTTAAACAGGCGAATGGTCAGAACAAAGTCCAAGGTCAGGCAACAGATCAAGCGTACAGAACTCAAGGCACAGGGAAGCACAAACCTCACTTTTTGAATGGACATCTGGCAGTGATCTGGGAGAAGCTGCTCAGTTAAGTAGGCATGGCAATCACCCGGGATGGTGAACACTTGGACACAGCCGACGCCTCCTAGTCACAGATTGACAGCTCGACTAGCCAATCACACTGACAGATCAGCACACCCCTGAATGGCCATGCTGTCAAAGTGCTGACAGCTTCAGTATGCCCCTGTACCGGATTGGACGGCCGAGCTGTCAGTAAATGCATCCCAGACACCCTGAGGGGTGGAACCATGATGGTACCTCCTCTTCTAGGGGGGCCACTGGACCCTCAGGCTTCATAGGAAATTTTAAAAGGAAGGCCCTGATTAACTGATTGGCCTTCACATCTCAAGCAGGGACCCAGGATCTTTCCTTTTGTCCTTATAACCTCCAGTGGATGAGGTACTGGAGGGTATTACAGACCCTCCGAGAATCCACAACCCTCTGAACCTCCATCTACTGAAATCGAAGGAGGCAGGGATGAGGGAGACAATGCAGAAGGGACATACTGCTTTAATAGGGAACATGTTAGGGATGCAAAGGGATGGAGGACGCTTTAATGTAAATGCCACAGGATTGACCACCTCTAGGATCTCATATGGACCAATAAACTTTGGACCCAACTTCACCGACGGCACTTTAAGTTTAATGTTCCTAGACGACAAACAAACCTTATCCCCAATTTTAAAAGCAGGTACCAATGATCGTCTTCTATTGGCCTTTCATTTTTGGCGAAACTGGACAGTCCCAATATTCTTTTGAACCTCCCTCCAGACATCCCCAAGCCTCTGCATGGCAACCTCCACCCCAGGGCATTCAGAACTAATCCTAGAAAATTCACCAAAATGGGGATGAAAACCATAATTACAGAAGAATGGTGAGGTTCCAGTAGATTGATTTACTCAACTGTTGAAAACAAACTCAGCAAGAGGTAAAAACAAAGACTAGTCCTCCTGTTGCGCTGCCACAAAGCACCTTAAAATTTGTTCCAAAGATTAATTTGTCCTCTCAGTCTGACCATTGGTTTCAGCGTGATAAGCAGATGAAAATGCCAAGTCAATCCCTAGTTTATTGCAAAAAGCTCTCCAAAATTTAGAGACAAGTTGTACTTCCTTATCAGACACAATGTTCAGAGGGATCTCATGTAATCTTACAATATGAGGGATAAACAACATGGAAAGTGTCTCTGCATTAGGTAATCCTGACAAAGGAACAAAATTAGCATGTTTGCTGAATCGATCAACTACCACCCAAATAGCAGTCTTCCCATCAGACAGAGGCAAATTTGTAATGAAATCCATGGACAAATGAGTCCATGGTCTTTCTGGAATAGGCAATGGAGCCAATTTCCCAGCTGGCTGGCTATGACTGACTTTGGCGCGTGCACAGACTTCACAAGAAAATCTTCACAAAATCTTTAATATCCTTATGCATGGATAGCCACCAAAAAAAATTTAGCAATGGCTTTCCTTGTGGCAATAACCCCAGGATGGCCACTTAAAATGTAATCATGAAATTCCTGTAACACCCACAATCTAAGGTACAAAGGCACAAATAATTTAGACCCTGGGGAAGTGGAAGGAGCCAATGACTAGACTACAAGATAAAGTGTCAACTTTCACATTCTTAGACCCTGGCCTGAAAGTAATAAAAAAATTAAACCGAGAGAAAAACAAGGACCATCTGGCCTGTCTAGGTCTTTTAACCGATTCAATGTAAGCTAAACTCTTGTGATCCATGATCACCGTAACTGGATGAACCGCCCCCTCCAAAAAATGCCTCCATTCCTATAAGGCCAATTTGACAGCAAGTAACTCCCGATTCCTATCATCATAATTTCTCTCCGCCGGTGAAAATTTTTTAGAGAGAAAAGCACATGAACACAGGTTACTCAGAGTTTTGGGCCCCTGCGATAAGGCTTCCCCCACTACGATCTCCGAAGCATCCTACTCCAAAATGAACCGTTCTTGGAGATCAAGTTGGATCAAAATGGGTGCAGACATAAAAAACTCTTTTAATCTTTCAAAAGCTCTGATAGCACCCGGCGACCAAACCTTCAGATTTGCCCCCTTACAGTGGGTATGGAAAGTATTCAAACCCCTTTAAATTTTTCACTCTGTTTCATTACAGCCATTTGGTAAATTCAAAAAAGTTCATTTTTTCCTCATTAATGTACTGTACATTCTGCACCCCATCTTGACTGAAAAAACAGGAATGTAGAAATTTTTGCAAATTTATTAAAAAAGAAATACTGAATTATCACATGGTCATAAGTATTCAGACCCTTTGCTCAGTATTGAGTAGAAGCACCCTTTTGAGCTAGTACAGCAATGAGTCGTCTTGGGAATGATGCATCAAGTTTTTCACACCTGGATTTGGGGATCCTCTGCCATTCTTCCTTGCAGATCCTCTCCAGTTCCGTCAGGTTGGATGGTGAGCGTTGGTGGACAACTATTTTCAGGTCTCTCCAGAGATGCTCAATTAGGTTTAGATCAGGGCTCTGGCTGAGCCAGTCAAGAATGGTCACAGAGTTGTTCTGAAGCCACTCCTTTGTTATTTTAGCTGTGTGCTTAGGGTCATTGTCTTGTTGGAAGGTGAACCTTAGGCCAAGTCTAAGGTCCAGAGCACTCTGGAAGAGGTTTTCATCCAGGATATCTCTGTACTTGGCTGCATTCATGTTTCCTTCAATTGAAACCAGTCCCTGCAGCTGAAAAACACCCCCATAGCATGATGCTGCCACAACCATGTTTCACTGTTGGGATTGTATTGGGCAGGTGATGAACAGTGCCTGATTTTCTCCACACATACCACTTAGAATTATCACCAAAAAGTTCTATCTTTGTTTCATCAGACCAGAGAATCTAATTTCTCATAGTCCAGGAGTCCTTCATGTGTTTTTTAGCAAACTCTATGCGGGCTTTCATATGTCTTGCACTGAGGAGAGGCTTCTGTCAAGCCACTCTGCCATAAAGGGCTGACTGGCAGAGGGCTGCAGTGATAGTTGACTCTGTAGAACTTTCTCCAATACAGTGTCCATTTTAGGACATGATCATATATCAAAATCAAACATCTGTCCATTTTAGGACATGATCATATATCAAAATCAAACATCTGTCCATTTTAGGACATGATCATATATCAAAATCAAACATCAGAAATACTCTGTCTGATACCTGATTCTCATACCTGATACCTGATGTCTGATACCTGATAACTGATACCTGATGACTGATACCTGATAACTGATACCTGATGACTGATACCTGATACCTGATAACTGATGACTGATAACTGATACCTGATAACTGATACCTGATACCTGATAACTGATACCTGATACCTGATACCTGATAACTGATACCTGATAACTGATACCTGATAACTGATACCTGATACCTGATGACTGATACCTGATACCTGATAACTGATGACTGATAACTGATGACTGATACCTGATGACTGATACCTGATGACTGATACCTGATACCTGATAACTGATGACTGATAACTGATAACTGATGACTGATACCTGATGACTGATACCTGATGACTGATACCTGATACCTGATAACTGATACCTGATAACTGATACCTGATAACTGATACCTGATACCTGATAACTGATACCTGATAACTGATACCTGATACCTGATGACTGATACCTGATAACTGATGACTGATACCTGATGACTGATAACTGATACCTGATACCTGATACCTGATGACTGATACCTGATGACTGATACCTGATGACTGATACCTGATGACTGATAACTGATGACTGATAACTGATACCTGATAACTGATACCTGATAACTGATACCTGATAACTGATGACTGATACCTGATAACTGATAACTGATACCTGATAACTGATACCTGATACCTGATGACTGATACCTGATGACTGATACCTGATACCTGATAACTGATACCTGATAACTGATACCTGATACCTGATGACTGATACCTGATACCTGATAACTGATGACTGATAACTGATAACTGATAACTGATACCTGATAACTGATACCTGATACCTGATAACTGATACCTGATGACTGATACCTGATGACTGATACCTGATAACTGATACCTGATAACTGATACCTGATACCTGATGACTGATACCTGATGACTGATACCTGATGACTGATACCTGATGACTGATAACTGATACCTGATAACTGATACCTGATAACTGATACCTGATAACTGATGACTGATACCTGATGACTGATACCTGATAACTGATGTCTGATACCTGATACCTGATAACTGATACCTGATACCTGATAACTGATAACTGATATATGATACCTGATAACTGATACCTGATAACTGATACCTGATAACTGATAACTGATACCTGATACCTGATAACTGATACCTGATACCTGATAACTAATAACTGATACCTGATAACTGATACCTGATAACTGATACCTGATAACTGATACCTGATACCTGATGTCTGAGACTTGATTGCTATCAAAAATCAAGCATCAAAATGCTTTTCAGATACAGTACTTGCGTGGATCATTTCATAAGGGAAGAAAAAGGATTCTTAAGCAGGCTGGTAAAGCTGTTGGCTGACTGGTTAAGCAACTCGTTCATGGAATATGAAATTTGTGGGTTCTAATCTCACATCAGATTTTTAATTATTTACATATATATATATATATATATTTTTAACTAGCAGATTACCACACAAAATCCTATCGTGCTTCACTTTTAATATCTGACATTCTTACTATATACTATATATATATGTAAATAATAACTATACTATATATATATGTAAATAATTAAAAATCTGATGTGGGATTAGAACCCACAAATTTCATATTCCATGAACGAGTTGCTTAACCAGTCAGCCAACAGCTCACCAGCCTGCTTAAGAATCCTTTTTCTTCCCTTATGAAATGATCCACTCAAGTACTGTATCTGAAAAGCATTTTGATGCTTGATTTTTGATAGCAATCAAGTCTCAGACATCAGGTATCAGGTATCAGTTATCAGGTATCAATTATCAGTTATCAGTTATCAGTTATCAGTTATCAGGTATCAGTTATCAGTTATCAGTTATCAGGTATCAGTTATCAGTTATCAGGTATCAGACATCAGACATCAGGTATCAGTCATCAGGTATCAGTCATCAGGTATCAGTTATCAGGTATCAGTTATCAGGTATCAGTTATCAGGTATCAGTTATCAGTTATCAGGTATCAGTCATCAGGTATCAGTCATCAGGTATCAATTATCAGGTATCAGGTATCAGTTATCAGGTATCAGTTATCAGGTATCAGTTATCAGGTATCAGTTATCAGTTATCAGGTATCAGTTATCAGGTATCAGTTATCAGGTATCAGTTATTAGGTATCAGGTATCAGGTATCAGACATCAGGTATCAGTTATCAGTTATCAGGTATCAGTTATCAGGTATCAGGTATCAGTTATCAGGTATCAGTTATCAGGTATCAGTTATCAGTTATCAGTTATCAGTTATCAGTTATCAGGTATCAGTTATCAGGTATCAGTTATCAGGTATCAGGTATCAGGTATCAGACATCAGGTATCAGTTATCAGGTATCAGTTATCAGTTATCAGGTATCAGGTATCAGGTATCAGTTATCAGGTATCAGTTATCAGTTATCAGTTATCAGGTATCAGGTATCAGGTATCAGTTATCAGGTATCAGGTATCAGGTATCAGACATCAGGTATCAGTTATCAGGTATCAGTTATCAGGTATCAGTTATCAGGTATCAGATATCAGTTATCAGGTATCAGTTATCAGGTATCAGTTATCAGACATCAGGTATCAGGTATCAGTTATCAGGTATCAGTTATCAGGTATCAGACATCAGGTATCAGTTATCAGGTATCAGGTATCAGTCATCAGGTATCAGTTATCAGGTATCAGACATCAGGTATCAGGTATGAGAATCAGGTATCAGACAGAGTATTTCTGATGTTTGATTTTGATATATGATCATGTCCTAAAATGGACACTGTACTCCCATCTCCCTATTGCATCTGTGGAGCTCAGTCACAGTGATCTTGGGGTTCTTCTTTACCTCTCTCACCAAGGCTCTTCTCGCACGATTGCTCAGTTTGGCTGGACGCCAGGTCTAGGAAGTCTTACAGTGGTCCCAGTCTTCTTCCATTTAAGGATTATGGAGGCCACTGTGCTGCATAAATTCTTTTGTAACCTTGGCCAAATGTGTGCCTTGCCACAATTCTGTCTCTGAGCTCCATTGCCAGTTCGTTTGACCTCATGATTCTCATTCGGTCTGACATGCACTGTGAGCTGTGATGTCTTATGTAGACAGGTGTGTGCCTTTACAAATCAAGTCCTATCACATTAATTAATTAATTCACAGTGTGAAATCCACCGTTGCTCTCTTGGTCAAATTGTGAGCTAACGGTGTCTTATCAAGGGCGATGATTTGAATGGGTCTTTCTAAACTAACTGTCCCTAACCCTAACTTCAGAACCAGCCCCGAATCAATAAAGTTAGGATCAGACCCACAGTCAATAAACGCCAATGTTGAGAACACCTGGTTCTCAAAGGAAATCATCGTATTTATCAGTACATTATCAGAGGAAAGAAAAGGTACCTGGGAGTCTGGGAGAAGCTGCTCACTAAGTAGGCATGGCAGTCATTTGGGATAATGAACACTTGGAGACAGCCAACGCCTCCCAATCAAAGATTGGCTAGTTGAGCTGTCAATCAACACACTGACAGCTCAGCACTCCCCTGAACCAGATTGGATGGCCATGCTGTTAATCAAAGTACTGACAGCTTCAGGATGCCCCTGTACAAGATAGGATGGCCAAGCTGTCAGTCACTGTATCCCAGACACCCACTCAGGGTTAACAATGTCCTTTCATGAGCACTATGTGCATAATCACTCTACTGGAGTGCTCTCCAGGCCCTCAACAGCCCAGACAACCATGGAGTTCAGCTATTTAAGGCCAGACCATGTGACTCTCCATCATGTGACTGATTACATGATCTTGACATCACACAGGTTCTGTCAGATTTCTGCATGTGGAGATAGGGTGGACCCCCACCCACCCGCTCTAAGGAGGTCCACTAAAACCAGCCCTTAACATAACTCTCATTCATACTCTTAAAATGTAGTGTGCTGGAGGAAACTATTCTGGTTTTACATCACTGACGTCATCATACGCAGTGACACGTATCTCCATTCCATCAATTCACCAGTGACTCTGTCACACTATCAGCCATGCCCACCTGCCTGTTTCTGAGCCGTGCCCGCCTGCCTGTCCATCAGCTGTGCCTACCTGCACTTGTCCACTAGGATATCTGTTGTGTGCACCAGTCCCAGCCTGTGTGTCAGTTGTGCCAGTCACTGTACTTGCCCAATCCACCATCCCTGCCTCCAGTCCCTTGGGTGTCAGCTGCAATTCATCCGTAGTCAGTCCTGGTGTGGCATCTGGTTCTACCTCCTTCATTTCTCTTTGGATTGCGGTATCATCAGTCGCCGTGCATCCAAGGTCAGACTAGTTAAGCCCCTCCAGACTTTCCTTGGGGTTTAGCACAGTGGTTCCACCATCCAGCTTCTTACAATAATCTAACCCCTTTTCTAATATACTTTAATTAAAAATTCCCTATTATTCACTTTCTACTCTACTTAACTGATTTATTACTATTTTTTACTTCCATTTTGATGATGGTTCATTTGAGAATCTCCTGTGTATGGCAGGATACTTAAATAGGATGTCATTAAGGGACTTTCCCTACCTTAAACTAGGGATCATCATTGACGTCCTTTCCATGTGTTAGGATAAGCCATGTTCTACTTAGCATGCGCTGGTTGCCAGTCCAATGCATGTTCAGTATGGGCTCACTGTGCAATATTCCTTTTCACTGTGCAGTGACAGCAGCAAGAGAGCACACCACAAAGGGCAAGCAGGGAACGCAGAGACCAGCATCATCCATCAGTGACGTCTGTTGTGGGGGAATTTAATTATCTTTAATTAATTTTCCTTACCTTAGTCTAAATATGGTGATTAAGTGGAGCGTTGGCCCAGGACAAGCTCAGAGTCTCAGAAGTGGTGCTGAAGACTATTTTGAATTAAAGGGGTTGTCCCACAAACAAAGTTCATTTTAATCAATAGATATTGGAATAAAAATAACTTCTACAATTGGATGTGTTTAATAAAAATATTCCTGTGCTGAGATAATCTTGCAAATGCGTCTCTGCTGTGTACTGTGTAATGGCTGTGTCTAACCATGATAGAGCATGGTCTGAACATACCACTCTTCCTGGCCAATGAAGCATGGAAAAGAGAGGATACAGACAGAACAGGATGGGATTTCAGCTATTTTTTTTTCTGTGAGGTAAAACATGTTTAAAAATGGGCAGTGGAATTTTTCACCTCACATAAAGAATCAGCTGCAAACCCACCCATGCTGTGCCGTCTGTATACTCTGTCATTAACCCTAAGCATACCTCTAAATTAACAGAAGAAAGACTTTACCAGAAAAATATCAAACTTTTGAAGTGGCTCAGCCAGACCCAAGACCCGAATCCAACTGAAAATCTTGAATTGACCTGGACAAGTCTCTGTACACAGGAGATGCCCTCATAATCTGATTTGCCTAAAGTAAGGAAGAATGAGCAAAGATTACCATTCTGATACACTCCTACCCAAATGAATGCTGTCATAAATTCAAAGGGTACTTCAACAAAGTATAAGGCTAGGGTCATACGGCAGTATCAAAAATCGGTCCAATTTTCATCCAGAAAAGTAGAACTTTTTTTCTCCCTTGTCATTCGTGTGATGTGCGTGTGCAATCAATTATTTTATTCAGCAGATATTAATCATTTACAGGACAGTTTAGTATGTTACAAAATTGCAATATATCTGTAGAAATTGGATGCCGTATTGTGATTTATATCATGGTGTGAGCGAGCCTTAAAGGAGAAGAGTTCTGAAATTCTTCCTGTTAGGGTAGTTACATATATTCAGTATTTGCGGCAGAAATGCTTGCACTAAAACTGCTGAACCAGAACGCTGCAGTTTGCAGCACTAGCAAAATGAGTGGGATATCTGAAATCTCATGCACCCATTGCTTATTTTTTTCTTTCAGATTTTGAAGCAGTATCCAATCCGCACCATTATTTCAGTGCTTTTATTGCATTTTTCACCCATTCAAATGAATGGGAAAAAAGTACTAAATAGATGGTCAGTATCGCAAATAACTACCTCCAGTGATGTCTTCTCTTATTAGAAACATTCTCTTCCTTTTCTTCTCCATCTGGCCCAGATGCCATGATGACTTTTCAAAACTACAGCTTGTCTCTGTAGACTTCTCGCTTCTCCAGCCCTCTGTGACACATCCAGACACAGTGCCCTTAACAATAAATATTGTTATTGTGCCCTCCAAATAAAAATATCCCACCCCTGCAATGGTGAGTTGTAGAAAATACCAATGGCATTGTAATATGTAGCCAGAAAAACTCAGGGCCCCCAACCCATTTATGATGCCTAAAACATTATATTTTGTATCATAGTTGGACAAAGTTAATGCACGTTATCATTTCAGCTGATGTATCAAATAGTTTTACTTTTGACACTTTTACATAAACTTTACATTATATTATAAAAAAGGAATTTGAAGAGTTGCTGTCAGCAGTTTTGATTTACAAGTAGACTTTCACAGCTACAACCATAAAAATGTTTGCGTGTATTTTAATGTTTGTTTTTTATACTTCAATTATGACCTTACCTTTGTGTGTAGATAATGCCTTAGACCGAGAGGCTTCCAAAGAGGCTCATCTACTGCATCTTCAATAAAACATATTGCATGTTCGGTGTAGCCAGACATTCATATGTTCTGAATGCATAAAGGGGGAGGAAAGTACTGCCAGGCATTTCTGATGGCCTTTTATCTCCCTTCAGAGCAAAAAGATTGTACTTTGGAATCTAACAAACCTGATCAATTATATTTGTAGTTTTCATTAGTGATAATGGCAAATTATGACAGATTTTAGCTGACAAATTTGCTATAATGAGCTGATCTCCAGGAAACACTTAAACTATGGGAAAAATTGAATGTTACGTCAGGATCTTTGAACAGTCACGGCTGCTCTGATTGGTAGCCATTAAAGATGAGCAAAGCTTTTGTAATTAGAAGTCACTGACCGCTGAATTTTTTCAAAAACTTTTGAATTACTTTCAATGCAGGAAAGATTGTAATTGCTTGTAAATTATAAGTTGGGTAGAGGAAAGAAAGAGAACTTTGCTGTCCTTAAATCTTACACTTTACAGGCGAGAGAGAGGATCCCGTCGATCATAAGAGCTTACAGTCTACAGTATAGAAAGAGGACTCCATTGACCATAAGAGCATACACTCTACAGGAGAGAAATGACTCTGCTGACCATAATAGTTTACACTCTACAGGAGAGAGAGGACTCCTCTGATCATATGAGCTTACACTCTATAGGAATAGAGAGGACTCCAATTACTCTCTACAGAAAAAGAGGTCCCCGCTGACCATAAGTGCTTACAGTCTACAGGAAAGACATGACCCCGCTGACCATAAGAGCTCACACTCTACAGGAGAGAGATAACCCCGCTGATTATAAAAGCTTACACTCTACAGCAGCGAGATGACCCTGCTGACTATAATAGCTTACACTCTAGAGGAGATAGCGGACCCCACTTACCATAAGAGCTCACACTTTACAGGAGAGAGATGACTCCCTGATCATAAAAGCTTACACTCTACATGAGCGAGATGACCCCGCTGACCATAATAGCTTACACTCTAGAGGAGAGAGAGGACTGTGCTGATCATAAGAGCTTACACTCTACAGGAGAAAAGACATTTCTGATTATAAGAGCTTACACTCTACAGGAGAAAGGAATCTGCTGAGTATAATAGCTTAGGGCCCCGTCACACATAGCGATCTCGCTAGCGAGATTGCTGCTGAGTCACGAGTTTTGTGACACAACAGCGATCTCACCAGCGAGATCGCTGTATGTGACAGCGAGATCGCTGTATGTGACAGCGATCAGCGACTGGCCCCCCTGCCGGTATCGCTGATCGCTCTTGGAAAGCCCTGGACATTTCTTTGATCGCTGGTCTCCCACTGGCCAGCACGCATCGCTGCGTGTGACAGGCGGGAGACCAGTGATCAGCTGGTAACTAAGGTACACATCGGGTATCTAAGGGACGTGCGTCCCTTAGATACCCGATGTGCACCTTAGTTACCAGCGCGCTGATGCAGGGAGCTGGTAACTAAGGTATACATCGGGTTTCTAAGTGACGCACGTCCCTTAGATACCCGATGTGTACCTTAGTTACGAGCTCCCTGCATCAGCGCGCTGGTAACTAAAGTACACAGCGACGCCGCGCGCTCGGCGTCGCTGGTGCTGATCGCTGGTGAAGCTGTCGGTTTGACAGCTCACCAGCGATCATGTAGCGACTCACCAGCGATCCTGACACGTTGATATCGTTGTCGGGATCGCTGGTGAGTCGCTATGTGTGACGGTACCTTAACACTCTACAGGAGAAAGGAATCTGCTGATTCTAAGAGCTTACACTCTACAGAAGACAGAAACATACCCAGTGACAGTGGATATGGAAAACGACTCTGCCATACAAACTGTGCTCCACTAGGAACGGTTGATCTGTGACAGCACAGATACTAACCACCACTGAACAAGGTATGATAATCTTTAAAGTGTCAGCCGCAGGGCATTATAGGGAGGCCTACGTGGGGCAAAACACAAATCAAACCTGAAAATATTTGAACTGTGAATTTTAAGAAATTCAATTTGAACTCAATCCTCCATGAATCGATTTGATCATATCTAGCATGCACCACACAGTAATAATTCCTGAGATTAGAGGTGGGGGAGGATTAGTGTTTGTACAAATATATTGGATTTTAAACAATTATTGAAATACTTAAAAAAACGTATTCCCAAAGGGGCATTTCGAATAAAACTGACAAGCAACTATTAGGCCATGTCTCTGTTAGAGTACATGTATGTGCAACAGACATGTATAGACAATTAACCATTTGATATTTTCATGTAGGACATACGGGATATTCTGTGTTAGTAGCTAATAAAGGAGCTGTAACTTAATAGTGGAAAACACATTTAACCCTGTTTCCATTTTGCTATGACTGTGAAGTCATAGTTTTTTAGGGGGAGTAGTTGTAGGCAGTAGTAACAGCTGCATGGCACAGTAGTGGCTGCTGCCAGACATTTCCCATCAGTTTATATTGAGAGAAATAGGAGTTGAGTTGAAGTTCCTGGCAGTTGGCTACAGCATATTGAATGGAACAGTGGTGTTCCGCTCTGTTCAGTGTTTAAACTTGACCACATCCGGAGCTAATAACAGCTGATTATGGGGGTTCCAGGTATTAGACCCCCACTGATCTGTATTGTTAACCTACCCTAAGAATAGGTCATCAATACTACATACCTGGACAAACCCTTTAACCAAAAGCCATATGGTATAATAGCCTAGGAATTCTTTCACAGGTTGTGTTTTCTGTATTCTTCCGGTTTCTAGGGAATCCTGTGCAGAAAAAAGCATTTAGATAAAAATGTGATCTGCACTAAATGTCTTTGTATAATGGTCACTTATTGAAAGGGATGTCAACATTAGATCAGTGTTATTATAAATCTTTATGGGCATTATCAAAATTAGATGAGAATAACATAAAAAAATGAAAAAAGTAAAAGATTAAAAAATTAAATAGCAACCCAAAAAACTACAACGCTATCCACAAAAGTATTACACAATTGCACTTAACATGAGAGTAAGTTGCTCAGGCATTAATACATTCATATCACACAGCAAGCATGTCCAAAAATACAATATTTATCCACAGTCACATTTTTTTCAGCTTTTCCGTCATCACTAACAAATTCAAAACCTAGATGATGATCTTCCGTGTAGGGAGGTTATGTCTAAGGCATGTGATGGAGCGTAGGGTGTTAGACATATAAAATATTTAAATCCTTGTTCTCACCCAATATTGGCAATATAATTAAGTTATTAATAAAATTAAGCAAAATAAATAAAAATATATTTTTTTAATGTTTAGATATACCATATATTTACTGTTTGCACAATGCTAATTTTAATTTGTTTAAAATTTGTAACGGTACTTTACAGGGGTGGAATGGATACTAGAAAATTAGCTGTACATGTCTCACAAAATCTGACTTATGAGCTGTATAAAAAATCCACAGTGTTAATCTGAATAAAAATCCAAATTAAATATAACTGTAAAACTGTACCTAACCATCAGTATGGAGATAAGTATATTAGTTTGGAGACAGAGGTCTACAGGAAGACCAAATGTCCTCTCCATAGGCTTTCTAGTTAACAAAGAGATGCTCATGACTCACCTGACAAAAATGAGGGTTGAGAGTTCTGGTTGGGACCGCATAAACTCTCATCATGAAGACTTACTAAATGGGAAACTGCTGGGGAAATCAGACATGGAAAAAGACTTAGGCATCTTAGTCAATAAGAAGATAAATTGGAGTGCCCAGTGTCAGGCAGCTGCCACCAAAGCAAATAGGGTCATGGGATGCATTAGAAGAGGTCTGGGGACACAAGATGAAAACATAATTCTCCCTCTGTACAAATCACTCGTCAGACCACACTTGGAGTATTGTGTGCAATTTTGGACGCCGGTGCTCAAGAAAGACATTACTGAACTTGAAAGGGTTCAAAGGCGGGCTACTAAAATGATAAATGGAGTTGGTTCACTACAATACCCAGAAAGGTTATCAAAATTAGGTCTATTTACTCTAGAAAAGAGAAGACTTAGGGGAGACCTAATATATATGTACAAGTATATCAGAGGGCAATACAGAGATCTCTCCAATGAACTGTTTGTACCAAGGACTGTGACAAGACCAAGGGGGCATTCTCTTCGTTTGGAGGAAAGACAATTTCTGCACCAGCATAGAAGAGGGTTCTTCACGGTAAGAGCAGTGAGACTCTGGAATTCTCTTCCTGAGGAAGTGGTGATGGCCAACTCACTGAATGAATTTAAGAAAGGAATGGATGCTTTTCTTGTGAGTAACAGCATAGAAGGTTACGAATAACAGAATATTATAAGTAGATGGTTGACCCAGCTTAGGGGAAGGAATTTTTTTTCCCTATGGAGAAAATTGGCTTCTACTCTGTGGGTTCTTTGCCTTCCCCAGGATCAACAATGCAGAACAGCTGCACTAAAAATAGGCTGAACTAGATGGACATAAGGTCTTCCTTCAGCCTTCAAAACTATGTTACTATGTTATGTTACCAAAGGGTCAGACCGAGGAGATGCAACCCAGATTGTAGATCTGTCCAAATTTCAACAGTCTCTCTGATGTGTTTAGAAAAAGGTCTCCATTTATCCATAACATTTTTGCAACTGTTTTGCCTTTGTGTAAGTTCTTCTTATGTCACCATTTTTGTAAGCACTGCACTTTTGTATATTAAGTCTTAAAATTTATACATTTGTTCCATGAGGCTCTGATCTTTCTCACAACTTTAAAGAGGGGAAATATAGCCTAGCTGTGTTACCCTGTTAATATCGAGAATATATAAATTGACTAGTTTGATGCTACAGAGCTGAGTCTAATAGAATGTTACCCAGGGTTGGCGTCTCACTGGCCTAACAAAATGATGAGTGGTAGTAAGTGGGTTGTATTTACCTCATTTACAGCCTACTGCGATGAGTGAGTATGAGAAGAACAGTATCCCTATTCATGTTACTTGTGAAGTCAGTGCGTGACTCATGACAAATTGATGGCAGCAGTGGAATGATTTTTTTTTAAAGTATTTATTGATTAACCCTTGCACTTACGAACTGGTAGAATCATTGCAAAGGAAACATTAGTCCAGATGGATAAATTAAGTGCTTATTATTTTTTTTTTCAAAGACAAACTATAATACAATCTTACCTCTATCAGTTTCCCCCTGTTGTTTTTTTATATATTAATTGTTTCGATGGGATGGATAAATACAGAGAAATGTTGATTTGGGCATTGGAAAGCAATATGGAGTCAGAACCAAGGTCCAACATCGCAAGAGGATATCAAGTCATGAATTTAATTCCAGGACTGTTTGACCCAGAGTTTGCCAGTAGTAGCCACAGCTTCCACAGTGGAATGAACTCGTGTGTGCTACTATCTCTTCGACAAACTGTAGAAAATGACCCCCAAATGCATATACAGGTGGTTTTATGAGAACGTCAAGCAGAACCCCAGTAATAGGCCAAACAAGAAACTGCAGACCAACAGGCACAGGCTGAAAGGGAGACCGCAGAGTGCCAGGTATAGTGAATGTACCAGCTACAGTTAGCTCAACTCCAAATATATCCACCCATCGACCCTATAGAACAGTAAATTCAGTGACACAAAAACATTCAAACGCCTTTCAGAGTACCTTCCTGGACAATGAATTAACACAGCAAAAAAGGACCGCAATATTTACCTGCCCAGGCCTCAGAACTAATGCAGCAAACTCATATATTAAAGATGGGGGCAACATAGGTGCAAAGTACTGATGAGACGACCACTCACCAACGTATCTTGCATTTGTCCATGTTAAATACCATTTTATTATGGTAGTTGCTGCCCATTGTTCAAGCTTATCTACATCCTTCTGAATCCTTTCTCTGTCTTCTCTAGTATAAGCTATCCCTCCTAGTTTTGCATTGTCTGCAAATTTGATAAGTTTACCTTCAGTTCCCTTATCTAGATCATTTATAAAAATGTTGAGCAACACTGGGGCCAGGACAGAGCCTTGTGCTACCTCACTTGAAACACTCTTCCAATTGGATGTGCAGCCATTTATTACCACTCTTTGAGTACGATCACTGAGCCAGTTATGAATCCATCTAACAGTAGCCTTGTCAATCCCATACTTGGTCATTTTTTCAATAAAGATAGTATGAGATACTTTATCAAAGTCAAGATATACTATATCTACCACATTTCCTTGATCCACCAAATTAGTCTGGCATGTCTTGCTTGCTACAAACCCATGCTGACTCTGGTTAATTACTATATTCTTATCCAAGTACTTACATACATGCTGTAGTAAATAAAAAAGAAAAAAATTGTTTCTGAAATTCATGCCCATAGGGCATTTGATGTCAAGCTTGAGAATCCAATAGGCTTCTCTCCTGAGCTGGAAATTGTATTTAAAGGCTTCCCCTGACTGGTGTCCAGTGGTTGGGACCCGGTCCTTGTCTGCCCTTATTCACACAGATGTCAACTTTGACACATGATAAGATTATTAATACTAGACAGTGTAGGACCGCCCCGACCACAGAGTCACCTTGTCGATGGTGGGACGGCTTTTATGCTATGTTTGATCAAATACAGTATTACTAAGAACTCTGTATGATTTAAATGCACTTTTGCTTTTTACTTATTTAATTATAGTAGGGTTTTTTTCATTTTGTCTTTTGTAGGTTTTGTATGCCTTTTGGCCATGTGAACATGCATTTATATGCTGCATGTGTACCAACTCAAACCAAGCTCAATTTTTGTGTTTTTTCTTTGTTTTTTTGCATTCTGTGCAAGCTGGGGTGTGGCCTCCCTCTCCTGAGCTGGAAATTGTATTTAAAGGCTTCCCCTGACTGGTGTCCAGTGTTTGGGACCCGGTCCTTGTCTGCCCTTACTCACACAGACGTCAACTTTGACACATGATAAGGCTATTAATACCAGACAGTGTAGGACCGCCCCGACCACAGAGTCACCTTGTCGATGGTGGGACGGCTTTTATGCTCTGTTTGATCAAATACAGTATTACTAAGAACTCTGTATGATTTAAATGCACTTTTGCTTTTTACTTATATAATTATAGCAGGGCTTTTTTCAATTTGTCTTTTGCAGGTTTTGTTCTCTCAACATGAGATGCTTCTGCCAACTTCCCCTCTATGCCATAAAATCTGAAGTACCGTATTTTTCAGGTTATAAGACACACTTTTTTCCCTCAAATTTGGGGGGAAAATGAGGATGCATCTTATAAAACAGATATACCTTACTGGAACTGTTGCTGCAGGCCCTAGGCTGGGATGAGGGGGTGTCTGGCAGTGCTGAGGGTGCCCAGCAAAGCTGCTGGGGTGTCCAGCGGTGATGTGGGGGTGTCCGGCGGAGCTGCGGGAGTGTCAGGCAGTGCTGCATGAGTGTCCAGAGGTGCTGCGGGGGGTGTCCGGCAGAGCTGCGTGGGTGTCCGGCGGTACTGCGTGGGTGTCCGGTGGTGCTGCGGGGATGTCCGGCATTGCTGCTTGGGTGTCCGGCGGTGCTGGCATGTAACTACTTAATCTATCTTGTACACGATTCAATCAAATGTTGTGTGTCCTTTTACTGCGTTTTACTTCTATTGAATTACCAGGGAGTCAGGGACATCAAGAACCTATAAGAGTACTGGATACCTTTGCATGGAATAGCAAAGTCTATTACACTATTCCAAACCAGAAAGAAAAATATACCAACATATAGGCAAAAAATAAAGTAAAAACAAAACAATATTTTGTTTTTATTTTGTGAATAAATCACGAGGAAATGTTGACTGGTGTATATGGTGTATATGCCTAGGCATTTGAAGAAATGTAAACAGAGACTAACAGGGTTTTTTTGTTGCAAGCTCTTGAATTTGTATTTTTTCCTAAGGGCTTAACTTGGCTGTACTTAGTGTTTTTGGTACTAGGTTGTTATTAAAAAATGTAAATTATCCATTAGACATGTAAATAAGAAATGGGTTTGATTCTGATTAGCTTATCCACATAGGAAAAATTGTAAAGGATAAATTGAATTAGTGATATACAAGATAGAGAACTGAGTAAAAGAAGCAGAAAGGTAAACTCTAGTTCTACTTTTCTTAGAACAATAAGCAATAACTGATTATCTAGAAACAACTTAATTACATAAAGCTACATGAAGTGGCACACTGGAAAACTCAAACTTGGAACTGCTACTCAACATACAGAAGACAAAGATACTGACTACGGCCAGGTACGACAGGGAAACATTTGAGATGGACAGGAACAAACTGGAGGTTGTAAAGGACTTTAACCTACTTGAATCGACAATAACTCAAGAAGCAGAGACAACACCACAAGTCAATAGGAAAATAGTTATGGGAAAATCCACAAAGAAGTAATTGACCAAGGTAAGAAAAAAAGGTGAAGGAGCTTGATCAAGCTAGTTCTAATGCAGACAGAAGGATAGGAAGAGATGGCACATCCAAGGTAAATAAAAGTCAATAATTCTTTCATCTGTATCCATTAAAATGACCAATAAGGGATTTAAAACCGATCTGTTTCTGGCGAGTCACTTGCCCTTAATCATGGTATAACACTTGTATTACAATGGTCTTATTTAGCCAAAAAGAGGAAAAGAATCATGCAAAAAAATAGGATCACCACACAGTATCTTAAGGGCATGTCACACTAAGAGATATCGCTAGCAATATCGCTATAACTAGTGACGTTATAGCGATATTGCTAGCGATATCGCTGTGTCTGATACTTACCTCCGACCGGCTCCCCCGCTGGTTATCGCTGATCGCGCGAGAACGTTCAGGACTGTTTCTCGTCGTCAGCTTCCTGTGGCGCTTCCTGCTGTGACGACGAGCGACGCGTGGAGCCGGGCGGGAGGACACAGGATCGCCTGGTGTGACAGGTAAGTAGCGATCCCCGTCCCCAGCGATGTCGCTAGTGAGATCTGCCTGTGTGGCAGCTCACTAGCGACCACTTAGCGATGTACCAGCGATCCTGACCGCGTCATATCGCTGGTCGGGATCGCTGGTACATCGCTAAGTGTGACAGTACCTTTACTTAGAGCACAAAAGAACAATCTTGGTAGATAAACACATTATGTAAATGCAATTAACAGGGAAACCACATGACTGGGGATACACCTAAACACTAATGAAGAACTTAAATCAGTATGTATAATTGCAAAATGAAAAAAAGGATGGGGGGAAGGTGGATTCAATACTCTGTCAGTGATGGCGAACCTTTTAGAGACCGAGTGCCCAAACTGCAATCCAAAACCAACTTGTTTTTCGCAAAGTGCACTGAATACTTA
Organism: Dendrobates tinctorius; assembly: GCF_039654945.1. NCBI lineage: Eukaryota > Metazoa > Chordata > Amphibia > Anura > Dendrobatidae > Dendrobates > Dendrobates tinctorius. Next base: position 714,482 of record NW_027361679.1, read on the forward strand.
GGTTTTAGATTAAAAAGATAACTCGTACATTAGTGCGCTATAGAGACAATATCAAGAGCTTGGAAGCGCTGCTGCACTCCAAGTTTAAGATACTAGCCACCAATTGTAGTGAAGATCTGTTCTTGTGAATGGAGAAGATTTTTAATCAAAAATAAAATTGCAAAGTTGTTTTTTTTACATCCTCTTTGCAATTGTAACCCTTTATCATGATGATAACAAACCCTTTAGGGCAGGGATATCAAACTCAAATACACAGAGGGCCAAAGTTAAAAGCTTGCAGAAAGCTGCAGGCCAATCTTGATATTGGTTAGAAAAATGTCTACAATTGAGGAAGTTTTTCCTTATCAAGTAAAACAATTAACTTTTGGAATTATAGTGGAATAATAGTTATGTGACAGCAGTAAAAGCATATGGCCCAATGGCCTAATTTAAATACGTAATAACAAAGGATAAAGAAACCTTGAATAAAACAGATAATAAAGTATGATGCAAACAAAAGTGCTCCCAAACACAGTATGATACCCCCACAGTGAACTCCTCCACATGAACAGTATGATGATCCTCCTGTACCCCCTCCCTCAGTTCCCCCAACAAAGAATGAGGACTCCATCACAGTATGATTCTCCAAGTGAGCACCACCCCCATCTGTGGACGTCAGGCACTCAGATCATCCTCATGGAGTCAGTTTCTATGCTGACAGACACAGCAAACCTACTTGCCACAGCTCGCATTGATGTGCCATCCTGGATGAGCTGCACAACCTGAGCCACTTGTGTGGGTTGTAGAGTCCGTCTCATGCTACCACGAGTGTGAAAGCACAACTAACATTCAAAAGTGACCAAAACATCAGCCAGAAAGCATTGGTACTGAGATGTGGTCTGTGTTCCCCACCTGTAGAACCACTCCTTTATTGAGGGTGTCTTGATAATTGGCAATAATTTCCATCTGTTGTCTATTCCATTTGCACAACAGCATGTGAAATTGATTGTCAATTAGTGTTGTTTCCTAAGTGGATAGTTTTATTTCACTTGTTTAAGTGTTCCCTTTATATTTTTGAGCAGTGTATATTTTACTTTGCACATATTGCATTCAATGCAATACATTAAGTGGTGATTGTCACAATTAATACATTTAGCAATATGAAAAATCTCACCGTGTGATGAAGTGGATTCCTTGGTTTAATCCAAGGCGAAAGCATACATATTGCACCGACTGCCTGTGCACTTAGAGAATCCCTGAACATTTAGCCAAGTCCTGGTAATGTCAGGTCTATACAACAGACTAGGTGATAATATATTTTCAAGCAATCGTCCTCTCCTGGCTGCATACCTACATCCACCTGAAATAATTTTACTTGGCATGCAATAGAAAGATTTTTTTGAATAATGTTCCTAATTAGCCAAAATTGCAGACTATATGGCATAGAATATGTAATGAATCCCCCTGAGCCACTCCTTGTCCAACTTGTGTTTCTGTTCTCCATTAACACATTCTTGGATTGAGATACTACTGTAGAAACTAAAGAGGAATTATAACCTCTTTCTCGCAGCCTGTTAAAAATAATAGTATTTTCTCTGCGGAACCTGCTTTCCTCTGAGCAAATGTGCCTGGATCTTTTTCAAACTATACAGGGCGAAAACAGGTTTGCCCACAATTTGATGGTCAAAAGACACTTTTTTACAGCTTGTCTACTCACATTAATGAATTTTCTGATTTATTCTTTACTGAGCAAAGTGCATTAATGCACTGTCAGCAGGTGCAGGTAGAATGTCATGGTGTGGATGACATTCATGACATTGACATTGTCATTAAAATTAAGATCCCCAGTTATTATCCTCTGGAATCCAGAATACCTGCTTTGGATAGTTACCAAGCACTGGTAGAAAAAGATTTAAACAATCAATCAAACATCCAAACTAAATCCTATGCATAAAATCTTACAAAAGATAAATTCACAACTATCAGTTTGTTACCCTCTAATTCTAACTGAGTTATCAGACAATCGGATAAGGCAAGATGTGCAGTAGTCTTGGTTGCCACATTATACTCTAAACAGGTATTTACTATCTTGAATGACGCTAAGGCTGTATGCCCACGTTGCATTTTTTAAGCGTTTTCGCAGCGCTTTTAGACGCGCGTTTCTGCCGCGGAAACGCTTAAGAAAAGCATCCCATGGAAACATAATGGAATCCGTGGAAACGCTAAGCGGAAAAAAACGCAGCATGTTCTTTAATTTTGCGGAAATGCATGCGTTTCCGCATACATTCAATTGTGTTGCAAAAACGCTTAGGAAAACGCATGCTAAAACGCTTATCAAAAGCGTCAAAAACGCTTACAAAAGCGCTTCATAAAACGCATGCGTTTTCCCGGGAAGAGGGTGTGCGTTTCCGCTCAGGAATATTCTGCATGAAAAACGTTACGTGGGCACATAGCCTAATACTTAAATTATAGGTAACTTGATTCTGACCTTACATTATATTTTAAGAACACGCTTTGTGCCACACTCAGATGGCACAAACATCAATTTCACATAGTACTATTGATTGAAAAAGTGACTGCAGGCATGCCTGTCTGGGAGCCCTACTTACACATGCAACCCACCACATGAGAACTAACTTGCAGTCTCTCCACATTTCAAAAAATAATTGTAAAACACCACTAAAGTGGCATCAATTTCCACAGAGTAGAAACAGTATAATATGCCTCTGACACATCTTCAACCACAGGTAACCCACCAAATGGAGATCCAACTTGGATTCTCCAAATTTCCAAAAAATAGTTTGTAACATCAGCAGCAGTAGCAACAGCAGGCACAGAAGACACTACAAAGATGGCACAGACTGCAATAATGCTAGATCAGTTCATGACAGTAAAAACAACACAATCGCCTAGGCTTCCCAGTCAGCGAATGGAGTGCAAAAGTCATTGGAGAGCCATGACTTGTTCATTTTGATCAAAGTTCGGTGGTCTACACTTTCAGGGGACAGCCAGATGTGCTTATCCTTCAGTACACCACCAGCAGCGCCGAAGACACGTTCCAAGAGAGTGCTGGCTGTTGGGCATCACAAAACCTCCAAGGCGTGACAGGCGAGCCGCTCATGCCACTTTCCATTTTTGAAGACCAAAATGCAAAAGGGTCCAATTGCTTATGCCACTTACACTGTTGCTGCTATTGCTGCTGCTAATGTTTTTGCGATGATGCCTTGATGTTCCCGGGGTTGAACGTCTAGAACTGGGATGCACACTGTGTGCCTCACTAATGTTTTTGGGAATTCCGCTCTTAAGATTGTCTACAAGCATGTTTTGATTCTCCAGAATGCACGCAACCCTTACCAGGGGGGTAAGCCTCTGGCTAAATTTACTCCATGGATCTAACAGAGTGGCAATCCAGTAGTCAGTACTATTTCTAACCCTAAAACCCCCGTTACACACTGCGATATCGCTAGCAATATCGCTGTAAAGTCACCGATTTTGTGACGTTGCAGCGATATTGCTAGCGATATCGCTGTGTCTGATACTTCCGATCGGCTCCCCCGCTGGTTATCGCTGATCGCGCGAGAAGCTGCTGGACGATTTCTCGTCGGTCACTTCCTGCTGGGCTTCCTGTGGCGCCGACGAGCGACGCGTGGAGCCGGGCGGGAGGACACAGGATCGCCTCGTCTGACAGGTAAGTAGCGATCCCCTTCCCCTGCGATGTCGCTGGTGAGATCTGCCTGTGTGGCAGCTCACTAGCGACCACCTAGCGATGCACCAGCGATCCTGACCGCATCATATCGCTGGTCAGGATCGCTGGTGCATCGCTAGGTGTAACGGTACCCTAAGAATACAGGTATCATGTTAAAGATAGTGCAGCAAGAAGGTGCTCATTTGTTGGACTCTTCCATGAGGTCCAAGTCCATATTGTGTTGGTGGCGGGGTAGCACACAAGGTTGCTTCCTTAGTCTCCTCCCACCAACCACGGACAGCAGAGAGGAGAGCATTATCTTCTTCATCTCCTAAATGTTGCGCACCATCACCTCGTCCTACTCCAATTGTTCCTCAGCTACTGCACCTTCACTAACAGTTTGTCTGGTACTATGAGCCCCCCTCGATCACTGCAAGATACCCATCTGTGCGATGACAGCCCAAAAATTTGAGATATTGTTATCCTTTCCGCATTGTCCGTCCTTTGATTCCACCTCTTCCTCTGGGACCACCACCTCCTCACGTAGACTATTCAGTGTGCTCCAGCATGTAGATGACCAAAATAATTATGCTGATCATGACATTATCAGCGTTAACCATCTTAGTAGCCATTACAAAACTGTGCAGAAGGGTGAAGAGGTCCTTCATCTATGCCCACTCCACAAGCATGCTTTGCACCACGTCTGGACTGGGTTGGGCCAGGCTATGCAAAAGGATATACTGCACCAGGGCTCATCGCTACTGCCACAGTTTCTGCAACACGTGTAGAGTGGAATTCCACCATGGCAGAAGATCGCAAATCAAAAGGTTAACTGGTAGGCCACAAAACCTCTGTAGCCATGCAAGTCAATGACCTGCGGGGTGCGATCATCGGAAGTGAACACACAACTTTCTGTAGCAGTGCATCCAGGTCAGGATAGTGACAAAGAAATTGCCTACCAGCAGGTTTAGGACTTGAGCCATGCAAGGCACATGTGCGGATGTCAAGGCATAGGGCCACCACCAGGTTTGCACTGTTATCACACACGGCCTACCCTGACTTCAGGTTCAGAGGATACAGCCATTGTTCTAAATCAACCTGGATAGCTGTCCACAAGGCATATTAATTTAAATACTGCCTGATTGAGGTGAGTCAAGACTGCGTGGTATGGAGGTGGGAGGAATTCTACCTTCACTGTTGGAATGCATGTCAGATTAAGAAAGAGGTTGAGGGCACAGGAGGAGGCCATAGAGGAGGGGGAGGAGCCAGAAGCAGTGGAGGAAGTGTTAGATACAGAGATTTGTCCCGCAAGGCATGGGACGTCAAATACTTGGCGAGCAGGCCGTTGACCGCCTGCCTCCACAGCCACCAGAGTCACCCAGTGCCAAGTCAGTGAGATGTAATGCACCTGCCCATGCTTGCTCATCCAAGTGTCAGTAGTGAAATGCACCCTGGCAGACATAGATTTTTTCAGGGAATGGGTGATGTTGTTGGTGAAATGCTGATTTAGCGCAGGCATCGCTTTCTTAGAGAAGTAATGGCAACTGGGCAACTGATGCTGGGGGAATGCGACGGTCATCAACTATCTGAAATCGTCTGTATCAATCAGGCGGAAAGGCAGCATTTCCTTGGCCAACAGATTGGAGATGATGGAGTGCAAGCTCTTAGCTTTGGCATATGTAGGAGGAATCTTTATTTTATGTGACCACAACTGTGGAACCGAGGGCTGTATGCTGTGCTGAGAGAGGGTGGAGTATGGAAAACAAACTGCTAGACTGAGCGAGGTGCGGGCAGAGATGTTATGGTGGATTGAGAAAGACATGCTGTGCAAGGTGACGCAAAAGCAGCAGTCATATCTACTTCCGTAACAGCTGACGGGCTTTCATTCACCCTGACTGTAGGGGGTAAACAAGTGTAGTTTCTGCAACTGGAGACTTGTGTGACAAAACTTGGCATGATGACAGAGGAGGAAGAAGCAGCAGATGGGATTGATGGGATGGCCGATGGTTGGCGAGGCCCGCCAGTCCGCATTTTAGCACTGTGAAAATTCCAGAATAAGGCATACTGATCGCGCATGTGCCGGTTCATGCATGTAGTTGTCAAATTATTGCAATTTTTGCCAGTACTGAGTTTTCTTTGCAAATTTGACAGATCATGTGTGTTGGGTCATCTTTTGCGGTCTCAAAAAATGCAGGCTAAAAACCCTTGCTACCCCTGCGAACTGCACACTCACGACCACTGCTGATCACAGCCAGTGTTGAGGAAGAGTGCTTGTTGTGGTTATATCACTTCATGTCTGTGTTGGAAGCTGCAACATAACCTCCTCATCTTCCTCCTCTTCAACATACTCTGCTGAGCTACTCAGCTGCATATCTCTGGGTTCACACAAAGTGGGATCTACAGCGGGGATCATTCTCTCTGTTGTCACACTCCTCACCCTGAGAGTCACCCTACTCCTCTTCCTGCCCTGACACCACAGTACAGTCCGCATGCACCTCTGGTATCTGAGTCTCATCAGGATCACCTCCACCCTTGCTGGTTAACATCTGGTGATGAGGGTCTGGATTCTGCTCGGATCCAAATTCATCCTGCCCAGATCCAACATGAAAAAATGCTGGGAATCGGTGCAGATGCCTTCCTTCTCTGGATTCTGTGATTCTTTGGAGATCTGATGTCCATGGGATAGAATGCGAACAGCTCTGCAGAATGGCCTATCTGTGGTTCCCCACAGTCAGTTGGGTGCTTGGAAATTTTTGACGTGGGGGGGGACAAGGGTGATTGCGCTGCCATCTCTGAGGATTGTACTGTGTGTTGTTAAGGTGGAGGCAGAGGACACTTGATGCAGCACTTGCCATCCACTGTAGCACATGCTCTTTCTGAACCTCATCTACAAAGTGCATCGTTATGCAGATGCCAAAGAAAGGGAGTAGAGTAGCCGCCAAGTAATAGATGTTATCAGTGGTGTTTGCATAGCACGAGATGGTGTTTGTTGATTTGAGCTTTCATTAACATTAACACCTAACCCACATACATGTTGAACACCAAGTCTATTCCCCCTTCCACTCCAACCTCATCTTTTCCCACTCATTTTGAAAGTAGCTTTACCCTTTTGTAACCTGCTGTTTCACAACCTTAAGCCCACAGCTGTCAGTCACCTGTTACTAAATGAACAATCACTATTTATTTTCCTAGATAGTGTGCTTGATCAACACTGTTATGCCTAACGATTTTTAAGTGGAAATCTGGTCTTCTGATTTGTCAATGAAACACAGTTTTATCACAAACAATTTGGAGTAGCTAATTGGGCTTCGTGGCTGAACCCCAATATTATGCCTAACAATTTTTAAGTCGAAATCTGGCCTTCTAATCATCTCCGAAGCACAGTTTTATCACAAACTATTTGGAGTAGCTAATTGGACCTCGTGGCTGCAGCGCAATATTAGGCCTAACGATTTTTAAGTGGAAATCTGGCCTTCTGATTTGCCACTGAAACACAGTTTTATCACAAGCTATTTCGAGTAGCTAATTGGGCCTCATGGCTGCACCACTATATTAGGCCTAACGATTTTAAAGTGGAAATATGGCCTTCTATTTGTCTCTGAAACACAGTTTTATCACAAACGATTTGGAGTTGCTAATTGGGCCTCATGGCTGCACCCCAATATTACACCTAAAAATTTTTAAGTGGAAATCTGGCCTTCAAATCGTTTGTGAAATCTGGCCTTCTGATTTGCCACTAAATCACAGTTTTTTCACAAATGATTTCGAGTAGCTAATTTTGCATTCAGGCTGCACCCCAATATTAGACCTAATGATTTTTAAGTTGAAATCTGTCCTTTGGATTTGACACTGAAACACTGTTTTATCACAAACGATTTGGAGTAGCTAATTGGGCCTCGTGGCTGCACCCCAATTTTAGGCCTAACAATTTTTAAGAGAAGATCTGGTACCAAGCTGCTGCAATGCAGGTAGGTGCAGGCTCCACTAGATGGCAGTAGAGTGGAAGCAGGACTGCACCTAAACAGAGCAGGCCTGCAGTGCAGCAGTGAGGCTAAATCAGGTGGCAGCAGAGTAGTCAAACAAGCCGGGTCAAATCCTAGACTGTAGTGCAGTACCAAAGGAATAAGCAAACTCATGGTCAGAGACAAGCCAGGGAATCAGTAATGGTCAGTAGCAGATAAGCCAAAAGACAGAAGCAAGTCAGGATGCAAGCCGAGTCAAAACCAGGGAGTCAGCACACTAAAGAGAAACACTGAGTCAAGACGGGATTAGGGTAAAACAGAGACACAGGTTCAGACAGCAAATGCAGCAGGACAAATCAGAGCAATCAGAATTAGCTACAGCAGCCGTAAGCAAAAACTATAACTGACATCGCCTGCAGGAAGCAGCGGTGATAAATAGCCAACCTGAACTCAGACTGAGGCTGGGAAAGGTTAACTCGTGACATGACCAGATCGGGAAAAAGGGAAACAGGACTCAAAACCCGATCTGGATCATGACTCTCAAGGGGAGTTACCGGATCCCCAGGTTTCCCAGGATACTGCGCATGAAAAGCCCAAACTAATCGATCAGCATGAAGTGATCATGCCAGGATCCAGGATTGATCCTCATGACCATAACCCCTTCAGTGGACCAAATACTGCAGAGAACTGCAGACCATGCACGAATCCACAATCTGTTCCACTTCATACTCCATCTGCTCATCCACAGAAACCAGTGGCGGAGGGAATGGAGACCCATCAGAGGAAGGTACAAATGACTTAAGTAGAGGCTTATGGAACACTTTGGGGATCCGAAGCGATGGAGGTAGGCGTAAGCAAAAGGCAACAGGATTGACAACCTCAATTACCTCATAAGGACCTATAAACCTGGGACCTAGCTTAGCGGAAGAACTTTCAGCCAAATGTTCTTGGTAGACAACCATACTTTATCTCCCACTGTGAATATAGGTCCTGTAGATTGATGCTTTTCCGTAAACAGTTTATGTTTGCCCTGAGCTTCCCCAATGTTCCTCTGGACCTCCTTCCATACCCCCCTCAACTGTAGAATGGCCGAATCAGCCCCTGGCCACCCCGAGTCCATTCTGGAGAACTTACCAAAATGGGGCTGAAAGCCAAAATTACAAAAGAACGGAGAGGTGCCCGTGGACTGATTAATATGATTATTAAAGGCAAACTCAGTCACTGGTAACAACGAACACCAATCAACCTGCTGGGACATGGCAAGACACTGAAAAATTTATTCTAGGTATGGATTGGCCTTCTCCATCTGACCCTTGGTTTTGTGATGATAGGCCGAGGAGAAGGCCAAACTAATACTTAAACTTTTACAAAAGGTCCTCCAGAATTTGGACACAAATTGTACCCCCCTATCTGAAACCACACTCAAAGGCACACCATGCAATATCACCACGTGCTCAACAAACAACCAAGAAAGTGTTTCAGCATTAGGCAGTCCCACCAAAGGTACAAAATGTGCCTGTTTACCGAATCTATCCACCACCACCCAGACCACAGTTTTGCCATTGCAAGGGGGGAGATCAGTGATATAGTCCATGCACAAATGAATCCAATGTCTATCTGGAATTGGCAATGGCACCAATTCCCCGGCCGGCCGGTAATGGGAAGCTTTAGCACGGGCACAAGTATTACGGGAAGACACAAACACGGCAACATCAGAAGCCTTAGAGGACCACCAAAACAGCCTAGCAATAGCTCTACGAGTGGTTGAGATTCCAGAATGCCCACTAAGAGCAGATTTGTGGAACTCTTGGAGCACCCTCAACTGGTACTGAACCAGGGAATGATGGAGGAGCAAGAGGCTGAGCCTCACGAATCTCCCGCTCCAATTCTGAGGACACCACAGCCATGACCACCCCGTGCTGAAGAATGGAGGAAGGAGGTGTAGTAGGTGATATCGGATCCAAGCTGCGAGATAAGGCATCCGCCTTGACATTCTTGGAACCAGGCCAGAAAGTGATAGAAAAATGAAAGCATAAAAAAAAAGCAACCACCGAGCCGGTCTGGGAGTCAAACTTTTGGCCGACTCTATATAAGACAGATTCTTGTCGTCCGTAATCACCTTGATCCGATGAACAACCCCCTCCAAAAAGTGCCTCTATTCTTCAAAAGCCAACTTGACAGCTAAAAGCTCCCGATTCTCAACATCATAATTCCTCTCAGCAGGAAAGAATTTTTTTGAGAAGAAGGCACAGGGCCTCAAGTTAGTCAAATTGGTGGGTCCCTGGGACAACACCACCCCCACCCCCACCTCCGACGCATACAACTCAACAAAGAATGGTTCAGACGGATCAGGCTGGACCAAGACATGTGCAGACATAATGCATTTCTTTAATAAAGCAAATGCCGCCACAGCCAGAGCTGACCAGTTTTTGATATCAGCCCCCTTACGAGTCAGATTCATGAGGGGCTTGACCACCTGTGAACACCCCTTAATGAATTTCCTATAATAGTTTACAAACCCCATAAAATGTTGAAGACCCTTTAAGTCTCTTGGTTGCACCCAATCCACAATGGCCTGTACCTTCCCAGGGTCCATATGAAACCCCTTGTCAGACAGAATAAACCCCAGAAAGGACAATTCTTGGACAAAGAATGAGCATTTTTCAGGTTTTGCAAAAAGCGAGTTCTCCTGTAACCTCTGGAGAACCGCACGTAGATGATCCATGTGGGCTTGTTTGTTAGATGAAACACAAGGATATAATCTAAATACACCAACATAAAGCGCCCAATAAAATCAGAATGTCATGGTTGATAAAATTATGAAACACAGCTGGTGCATTAGTGAGGCCAAAGGGAATAACCAAATTCTCAAATAACCCTTCAGAAGTGAGAAATGCCATTTTCCACTCATCCCCCTCCCGAATTAGATTAGATTATATGCTCCACTGAGGTTCAATTTAGAAAGCCGTTTGGCTCCCGACAATTGATTGTACAAATCAGGGATGAGTGGGAAGGGATAGTGTCACGATCCAGGTTGGATCTGACAGATTAAATGCACAAAGTGGCCTTTTTTTTTCCTTTGGCTGTGTGCCAAGGGTGGTTTTGCCCCCGGTGGCCATTAGGGTCATTGCACTGTGGTGATTTCAGTTAGTTTTCCCACCGGTGGCCATTAGGGTCATTGCACTCTGGTTACCTTAGTTTGTTAGTTTGTGCATGTGATTATGTAACAGGTGTGATTGCTCTATAAAAGAGTATCAGGTGTGTTAATCACTGTTGGTGATAGTTCCTCATTTGCAAGCAAGCCTGGGTGATGAATGGAGCTGAAGGAGAGTCACGGGCAGCCCAGTCAGAGTGCTGGAGTAGCAGCTATGGTGTCTGCAAGGAGGGCTGACATGGATTGGTGGAGTGTCAGCTATGGTGTATGGTGTCTGGTGTTTGCATTGCTTGGTGGATTGGCAGCTATGGTGTAGAGCTGCACTCAGGATGCTGGACTCGGTTGTGGAAAGCTGGACTCAAAATGTTGGACTCTTTGGCAGAAAAGCTTTGCTCTGTTGCTTACGCTCCCAGCAACAGAGCCCACTACCTGCCTGCATCTTTTCCTCCATCGTGTCCAACATCTCAGAGCGATACTATTCAGATGAGAGCTTAGCCTGAAAAAGACTCAAGATTGTGTCCTCTGCCACTCTAACCCAATCAGGCTTATCAACAGTAAGTCCTAAGGCCTCAAAGAACCTATCCACAGACACATGTTCAAGGGCAGAAGCAGGTAAAGAGAAAGCCCATGATTTAGGTCCTTCCCAAAGTAAGGAAATGATTATCCCCACCAACTGACTCTCATCTCCAGAAGATCAGGGTCTAAAAGCCCCGTCTCGCTAAGCGATCTCGGTAGCGAGATCGCTGCTGAGTAACAACTTTTGTGACGTAACAGCGATCTCACCAGCGAGATCGCTGTGTGTGACAGCGATCAGCGAGTGGCCCCCCTGCCGGTATCGCTGATCGCTGGAAGAAACCTCTGGACATTTCTTTGGTCACTGATCTACCGCTGGCCAGCACGCATCGCTGCGTGTGACAGGCAGGAGACCAGCGATCAGGTGTAAAAAATAATAAAAAAAAATAAAACATAGAGTTATTCTCACCTTCCGACGTCCCGTTCAGCCATCCCGCCTCTCTCCACGCTCCGGTCCCAGTGATCCTTTGCACGAATGACCGCGAGACTTTGTTATCCCTTGAGACCGTGACATCTCGCGGTCATTCTCGCAAAGGATCACTGGGACCGCAGCGTGGAGAGAGGCAGGATGGCTGAACGGGACGTCGGAAGGTGAGAATAACTATATTTTTTATTTTGATTCTATTTTTTACAGCGATGGCAAGTGATGCCGGGCACTCGGCATCGCTGTGCTGATCGCTGGTGAAGCTGTCTGTGTGACAGCTCACCAGCGATCACATAGCGACTTACTAGCGATCCTGACACCTTGATATCGGTGTCGGGATCGCTGGTAAGTCGCTTAGTGTGACGGGGCCTTAAGAGAAAACAATAGCTTGCAACTCTCCTTGAACGTACAGAACTTCTCCTTTTCCCTGGAGAAGGTATCTGGGAGCCTGACCGTAGGTTCAAGAGAGTGCAATGAGACATCAACAGAGTCAGAGTGCTTAAATACAGACTGTGAAGAAGATCCCTGCAAAGATTTTACCGGGTCAGAAAGCTCTCTTTGCAGGTGGTTATGAGATGTGGCCAAGGCCCTATGTTCTACAGACAGATCCTGCATCATTACTGTCAAACTAGTCATTTGAGCTGCCAAAGAGTGAGCGGATCTATAGAAAGCAGAGCAGAGAAAAAAAAACTGTCTCTTTCTGGTCAGTTATAATATCATGCTTCTGCAATGCAGCTAGGTACAGGCTCCACTAGATGGCAGTAGAGTGGAAGCAGGACTGCACCTAAACAGAGCAGGCCTGCAGTGCAGCAGTGAGGCTAAAATGGGTGGCAGCAGAGTAGTCAAGCCGGGTCAAATCCTAGACTGTAGTGCAGTACCAAAGGAATAAGCAAACTCACGGTCAGAGACAAGCCAAGGAATCAGTAACGGTCAGGAGTGGATAAGACAAAAGACAGAAGCAGGTCAGGATACAAGCCAAGTCAAAACCAGGTCATCAGCACACTAAAGGGAAACACTAAGTCAAGACGGGAATAGGGAAAACAGAGACACGGGTTCAGACAGCAAGCGCAGCAGGACCAATCAGAGCAATCAGAGTCAGCTACAGCAGCTCTAAGCAAAAACTATAACTGACATTGCCTGCAGGAAACAGCAGTGATAACCTGAACCCAGACTGAGTCTGGGAAAGGTTAACTGTTGACATGACCAGACCAGGAAAAAGGGAAAACAGGACTCAAAACCCGGTCTGGATCATGACATCTGGCCTTCTGATTTGCCAGGAAAACACAGGTTTATCACAAATGATTTGGAGTAGCAAATGTGGCCTCCGGAGACTGCCACACAGTTTTTGCTTAATCTAGTTTGATGTTGGAAGATCAATTTCACACAGGACAGGATACTATCTAAATAACTGACAAGTTCACTTTCAGCAGCAGCACTGGCGCAGGAGCTACCTCTCTGCACTGTGACACTGAGACAATAGCACCAGCTAGACAAGATGTCCACTTTTTAGGAGACCTTGTGTCATGACTAGAGTTGAGCGAAACGGGTCAAAAAATGTAAAAAGTCGCCGACTTTTGGCAAAGTCGGGTTTCATGAAACGAAACCCGACCCTAGGATGAGGTCGGCCACGAGGTCGGCGACTTACTTGCCAAAGTCGCGTTTCAAAAGTTTGTTTTGCGCTCTTTTTCAGCCAATCAGGATCCATGGACACTGTGGGCAACGTGATGACATAGACACGGGTCACCACCATCTTTCAGAAGGGCATGCAAGTGATTGGCTTGCTTTGGTGGGCGTCACAGGGGGTATAAAAGGGCGTGCACGCTGACCGCCATCTTACTTCTGCCGATCTCAGTATAGGGAGAGGTTGCTGCTGATTCTGTAGGGAGAGCGTTAGGCAGGGAAGAAGACAAAAAAACTGCTTCTGCTGCTAGCGATTTGGCCTGCACAACACACCAGTCACTGTGTGTGCAGTGCAAGGGGAGGCTATATCGTGGTGTATCAGTGGTGTTGGTTGTTGGGCTGCCTTTTAAGGCTTCCTGACAGGCTGGCATTGCTGTTTACCCACTGCTCTGCAACCTGCTTTTTTAAAAGCAATCCAATCTCCCTTATCCTCTAGTCACTTTTGTCACAGCTGTGCCATCGAGCCTGTGACATAGCGCTCAGATATCAGTGGGCCTCACACAATCCAAAAGTGTCCAGTGTCCAAAAGTGTCTGCAGAAATTCAAAATCTCCCTTATCCTCTAGTCACTTTGGTCACAGCTGTGCCATCGAGCCTGTCACATAGCGCTCAGATATTCATTGGGCCTCACACAATCCATAAGTATCCAGTGTCCACTAGTGTGAGAAGAAATTCAAAATCTCACTTATCCTCTAGTCACTTTGCTCACAGCAGTGCCATCGAGCCTGTCACATAGCGCTCAGATATTCCTTGGGCCTCACACAATCCAAAAGTGTCCAGTGTCCACAAGTGTCTGCAGAAATTCAAAATCTCCCTTATCCTCTAGTCACTTTGGTCACAGCTGTGCCATCGAGCCTGTCACATAGCGCTCAGATATTCAATGGGCCTCACACAATCCAAAAGTGTCCAGTGTCCACTAGTGTGAGAAGAAATTCAAAATCTCACTTATCCTCTAGTCACCTTGCTCACAGCAGTGCCATCGAGCCTGTCACATAGCGCTCAGATATTCATTGGGCCTCACACAATCCAAAAGTGTCCAGTGTCCACTAGTGTGAGAAGAAATTCAAAATCTCACTTATCCTCTAGTCACTTTGCTCACAGCAGTGCCATCGAGCCTGTCACATAGCGCTCAGATATTCATTGGGCCTCACACAATCCAAATGTGTCCAGTGTCCACTAGTGTGAGAAGAAATTCAAAATCTCACTTATCCTCTAGTCACTTTGCTCACAGCAGTGCCATCGAGCCTGTCACATAGCGCTCAGATATTCAATGGGCCTCACACAATCCAAAAGTGTCCAGTGTCCACTAGTGTGAGAAGAAATTCAAAATCTCACTTATCCTCTAGTCACCTTGCTCACAGCAGTGCCATCGAGCCTGTCACATAGCGCTCAGATATTCATTGGGCCTCACACAATCCAAAAGTGTCCAGTGTCCACTAGTGTGAGAAGAAATTCAAAATCTCACTTATCCTCTAGTCACTTTGCTCACAGCAGTGCCATCGAGCCTGTCACATAGCGCTCAGATATTCATTGGGCCTCACACAATCCAAATGTGTCCAGTGTCCACTAGTGTGAGAAGAAATTCAAAATCTCACTTATCCTCTAGTCACTTTGCTCACAGCAGTGCCATCGAGCCTGTCACATAGCGCTCAGATATTCATTGGGCCTCACACAATCCAAAAGTGTCCAGTGTCCACTAGTGTGAGAAGAAATTCAAAATCTCACTTATCCTCTAGTCACTTTGCTCACAGCAGTGCCATCGAGCCTGTCACATAGCGCTCAGATATTCATTGGGCCTCACACAATCCAAATGTGTCCAGTGTCCACTAGTGTGAGAAGAAATTCAAAATCTCACTTATCCTCTAGTCACATTGGTCACAGCAGTGCCATCGAGCCTGTCACATAGCGCTCAGATATTCATTGGGCCTCACACAATCCAAAAGTGTCCAGTGTCCACTAGTGTGAGAAGAAATTCAAAATCTCACTTATCCTCTAATCACTTTGCTCACAGCAGTGCCATCGAGCCTGTCACATAGCGCTCAGATATTCATTGGGCCTCACACAATCCAAAAGTGTCCAGTGTCCACTAGTGTGAGAAGAAATTCAAAATCTCCCTTATCCTCTAGTCACTTTGGTCACAGCAGTGCCATCGAGCCTGTCACATAGCGCTCAGATATTCATTGGGCCTCACACAATCCAAAAGTGTCCAGTGTCCACTAGTGTGAGAAGAAATTCAAAATCTCACTTATCCTCTAGTCACTTTGCTCACAGCAGTGCCATCGAGCCTGTCACATAGTGCTCAGATATTCATTGGGTCTCACACAATCCAAAAGTGTCCAGTGTCCACTAGTGTGAGAAGAAATTCAAAATCTCACTTATCCTCTAGTCACTTTGCTCACAGCAGTGCCATCGAGCCTGTCACATAGCGCTCAGATATTCATTGGGCCTCACACAATCCAAAAGTGTCCAGTGTCCACTAGTGTGAGAAGAAATTCAAAATCTCACTTATCCTCTAGTCACTTTGCTCACAGCAGTGCCATCGAGCCTGTCACATAGCGCTCAGATATTCATTGGGCCTCACACAATCCAAAAGTATCCAGTGTCCCCTAGTGTGAGAAGAAATTCAAAATCTCACTTATCCTCTAGTCACTTTGCTCACAGCAGTGCCATCGAGCCTGTCACATAGCGCTCAGATATTCATTGGGCCTCACACAATCCAAAAGTGTCCAGTGTCCACTAGTGTGAGAAGAAATTCAAAATCTCACTTATCCTCTAGTCACTTTGCTCACAGCAGTGCCATCGAGCCTGTCACATAGCGCTCAGATATTCAGTGGGCCTCACACAATCCAAAAGTGTCCAGTGTCCACTAGTGTGAGAAGAAATTCAAAATCTCACTTATCCTCTAGTCACTTTGCTCACAGCAGTGCCATCGAGCCTGTCACATAGCGCTCAGATATTCATTGGGCCTCACACAATCCAAAAGTGTCCAGTGTCCACTAGTGTGAGAAGAAATTCAAAATCTCCCCTCTCCTATAGACAGCTTGTACCTTGTTTTACATTACTATATAGTTTGTTGGATTTTGTCTACATTTTTGCCAAAAATGAGGAAGGCTGGTGGAAGAGGCCGTGGAATTGGGCGGGGGTTGCCAGCTGGTAATGATGGTGTTGGTGGTGGATCTGATGGTAGTGGCAAGAGCAAAATAGGACCGAATGCAGGAGGTGTTGAGCCTGCGTCATCGTCTGGCTCCATAAGGCTTCGAAGGCTTAGTTTTCTAGGAGTTGGCAAAGCGCTTTTAAAGCCAGAGCATCAGGAAAAAGTTTTGTCTTACATTGCTGACTCAGCCTCCAGCTCTATCGCCTCCTCTTCTTCAGTTGTAAAAAGTAAAAGCACTGAGTCGTCATTGGAGGCTCATGTTCATGAACCACACCTTTCCTTGTGTCCTTTACCCCAACCAAGATTGAAGGATGACGCAGGCCATACTACTGATTACTCCATGGAGCTGTTTTCACATACCATGCCTGGATTATCAAGTGAAATGGTGAATTACCCAGGCCAAGATGAATCTGACATGGAGTGCACTGATGCACAGCCGCTGATGGATGATTCTGCTGGTACATTCACTCAGAGCACTACATTGTCCTCGCAGTGTACAGAGCCAGATTCTGACCCTGATGAGACTCAGGTGCCCCTTCCCACACACTATACCACCATACACGGTGACACAGAGGAAGGTGCACATGACATTGAAGAGGAGGTGATGGATGACCCAGTCCAGTTGTTGACCCAGATTGGCATCCATTGGGGGAAGAGGGTGCTGCTTCCAATAGCTCAGATGAGGAGCATCCACAGCAGACATCGACATCGCAACAGCTGTTATCCGGCAGGCCCGGAGCACTCCAAAGACAGGTTCCAAAAATCAAAAGAGTTTCTGGACAGCTTGTCCAGAGGGTCAAAACATCACAGCGTGCTAGGCCGCAAAATGTCTGCCAAAGTAGGAAGAGTGCAGTGTGGCACTTTTTTGAACAAAATCCTCATGATCAGGCCAAGGTTATCTGTAAGAAGTGCGCAAAGACCTTAAGCCGAGGGAAAAATCTGAAAAATGTGAATACCAGTTGCATGCTTAGACATTTAACCAGCATGCACTTGCAAGCGTGGACACAACACCAAACCTCAAGTGCCACATGTGCAACTGATCACAACGAAGGTAGTCAGCAACGCTACATTGTTTCCCCCACTGTAAGCCCACCGGTTAGCACAGCAGCAAATGTTGAGGTGTCGTTGCAAGGCCACAGCAGTCAGGGAATCCCACTGTTATATCAACGAAAGACTGATTCTAGGCCATCAGAAAGAACACCAACTCCATCACCATCATCAACCCTCTCTCAGTCCGCCCTGTCCACCGCTACTTCCACCATATGCAGCTCTCAAGTCCAGCTCACCCTCCCAGACACTATGAGTAGGTCAAGAAAGTACTCAGTCTCTCATCCGCGTACACTGGGTTTGAACGCCCACATTGCCAAACTAATCTCGTTTGAGATGATGCCCTTTCGGTTGGTGGAATGCGCAGCTTTCCGCGAACTCATGGCCTATGCAGTACCACGCTATGACCTACCCAGTCGCCACTTCTTCTCTCGCAAAGCCATCCCAGCCCTCCACCATCATGTGAAAGACCGCATTGTCCATGCACTCAAGCAGTCAGTGAGCGGAAAGGTGCACCTCACAACTGATGCATGGTCCAGTCGCCATGGCCAGGGCCGTTACGTGTCCATCACTGCGCACTGGGTTAATGTGGTGGATGCAGGGTCCACAGGGGACAGCGGTGGTGGGACAGTGCTGCCTAGCCCACGGTATAGTAAACAGTTGGCTGTAGGCGTTCAACCCTCCTCCTCCTCCTCCTCCTCCTCCAGAAGCGAAAGCTCGTCCACTGAGCGCAGTCGTACGAGCACTCCATCTGCAGCTGCCACTGTTGCACATGAGGTGTCCCCCTATCGAGCAGCTAGTGGAAAGCGTCAGCAGGCTGTGTTGCAGATGATGTGTTTGGGCGACAGACACACCGCCGAGGTGCTGGCCGAGTACTTTCAGCGACAAACTGAGTCATGGCTGGGCAGTGTACATCTTGAGGCAGGCAAGGTAGTTAGTGATAACGGCCGTAATTTTGTGGCAGCCATAGCCCTTTCAAAACTCAGACACATACCTTGCTTGGATCACACCTTGAACCTGGTGGTGCAGTGCTTCCTCAAAAATTATCCGGAGTTAACAGCCCTGCTCCAGAAGGTGCGAAGACTGTGCGCGCACATCCGCCGGTCGCCTGTACACTCCGTTCGTATGCAGAAGCTGCAGCAATTGCTCCACCTTCCCAACCACCGCCTCATTATCGACATTGCAACAAGGTGGAACTCCACCCTGCATATGGTGGAGCGGCTGTGCGAGCAGAGGCAGGCCATAATGCATTTGTGGGAGGATACATGGCCAGGCACTTTGAGAGCAGACATGGAGTTGACAGGTGTGCAGTGGTCGAAGCTGAAAGACCTCTGTAAAGTCCTTCAGTGTTTTGAGGAATGCACACGGCTGGTAAGTGCAGATGACACCATCCTAAGCATGAGCATCCCACTTATGCGTCTGCTCATGCAAACTTTGACGCACCTTAAGGAGCAGGCTTCTGCAGCCAATGTTGATGAGGAGGAAGAGGAGGAGGGAATCCTTGATGACATTCAGCCATTGTCTGCTCAGGGACCTCTCCTGGACGAGGTGGAGGAAGAAGAGGAGGAGGAGGAGAGGATGATGGGGATGATTACTTAGGGGAGGAGGATGCATCTCGTGGGGCAAGTGAAAATGTTGGCATGGCAAGGTCTGGTACAGGGTTTGTGCGTGACTGGAGGAATGTGGATTTGCCAGAAAGTGCTCCTCCAACCAGCACTCGCAGTGCATCATTGACACCGGGAACATTGGCCACATGTCAGATTATGCCTTGCAGATCCTAAAAAGGGACCCCCGCATTGCCAAAATGATGAACGATGACGACTACTGGTTGGCCAGCATCCTGGATCCACGCTATAAAGGCAAATTACAAAACATCATGCCACAGGAGAACCTTGACCTAATATTGGCTAATAAACAAGCAACTCTGGTAAATCGGTTGCTTGAGGCATTCCCAGCACACAGCAACGGTGATGGTTCTCATACGAGCCGTACGGGCCGGGGTCAGCTTGGCAGAGGTGTTCGTGGTGCACACAGCAGAAGTGGCATTGGAGACAGGGGTTTCATGACAATGTTGTGGACTGATTTTTCAAGTACCGCTCACACAACTGGTAATACTGCATCGATGGAAAGTGACAGGAGACAGCAGTTGTCAACTATGGTTACAAACTACTTTTCCTCCCATATCGATGTTCTCCCACACAGGTCATTCCCCTTTGACTATTGGGCCGCTAAACTGGACACCTGGCCTGAATTGGCACAATATGCCTTACAGGAGCTCGCTTGCCCAGCTGCAAGTGTGCTATCGGAAAGAGTCTTCAGTGCAGCTGGATCAATCCTGACAGAAAAAAGGACCCGTCTGTCAACCCAAAATGTGGATGATCTAACCTTCATTAAAATGAACCACGCATGGGTTTCCAAGGATTTTGTCCCACCTTCCCCTGATGACACATAGGGTGACAGAAAAATGGCTTGCTTTGGTCCACCTCTTCCTGGGACTTGACCTATTTCACCTTTTGCATCAGCTGAATGTCCAACATCAACATATGCCACTTTCTAAAACTCCCTAACTGTGCTGCCTCCCCCCCCATGGCCGGGGTCACCACCTAGCGCACGACACCGTGCGAGTGCCGTTGCCCTGGACAGGTGGGTAGGCCGACTCTTGGGCGCGGGCACTGGCACAGGGTCCCTCATAGTGCAATCAAGTGTCTCTGATGGTGGTGGTGCACACCCGCCGTCAGACACACCGCCGTACTATGAGGGGCCCAGTGCCAGTACCGATGCCCACGAGTGGGCCCCCCTTGCTTGGGCAGGGCCCCAGCATTTGCAATCTTTACCTCTCCCTGCTCCTCCGCTGTGTAGTCTGGGCCGTCAAATCCATACTGGGCCTGACACCGTTTGAGCCTGCCTCCTGATGTATAGACATATATTTTGAATGTGTACGCTATCCATACATGTTATCTGGGGATACGGAACCCTTTCTCACCTTTGTGCAATCACGTGCAATCCATACTGTGCCTGACACCGTCTGAGCCTGCCTCCTGATGTATAGATATATATTTTGAATGTGTACGCTATCCATACATGTTATCTGGGGATACGGAACCCTTTCTCACCTTTGTGCAGTCACGTGCAATCCATACTGGGCCTGACACCGTCTGAGCCTGCCTCCTGATGTATAGACATATATTTTGAATGTGTACGCTATCCATACATGTTATCTGGGGATACGGAACCCTTTCTCACCTTTGTGCAATCACGTGCAATCCATACTGGGCCTGACACCGTCTGAGCCTGCCTCCTGATGTATAGACATATATTTTGAATGTGTACGCTATCCATACATGTCATCTGGGGATACGGAACCCTTTCTCACCTTTGTGCAATCACGTGCAATCCATACTGGGCCTGACACCGTCTGAGCCTGCCTCCTGATGTATAGACATATATTTTGAATGTGTACGCTATCCATACATGTTATCTGGGGATACAGAACCCTTTCTCACCTTTGTGCAATCACGTGTAATCCATACTGGACCTGAGAACAGATGGCGAGCTGTTAAGCAAGCTACAGCACCTGTGGTTTGTACACGTAAGTTTTTCATTTTTTCAGGAATGACGGTTTGGCCTAATTCCGGAACTGCGGTTGACCTGCACGTACTGGGAAATCATCGTTCGCGGGTAATAATTGTAATCACAGATCCCCATCACTAACGTTGTTCAGCGGGTTATCTGCACCTGTAAGCAACAAACGCTGGCCTTTTCAGTGTAGCGCACATGCAGCCACGGACATGTAAGGGCATGACACACCAGTTATTGGCCAATCTCATGTGCCAGAGCCTCACGTGTCCCTCTAGTAAGCCAGACTCGGACCGCGGGGCATGACGGAGTCTCGTTCGTTAACGGAATTAAGCTTGCAATGTGTGCATCTGTTCTGTAGCTTGCATGGTTGAGGTTTCCCAGGTGGAGTCGAATTAAACCGTAGGCTCCACTCCTGGTGGTGCCCTTCTGGACATTCCTTTAAGGTTCAGCTTTGCAACCATACTGCCCACGTAAAACAAACACTTTGCCTTCATGAACTCTGTTTGGAGGGTCATGACTCATGGGAATAACGCCGCCCAATCAGTTAACCTGCTAGAGAGATCCTTTGTTGCTGCCAAGCATGACATCACACTCCCTAGGAGGAAGGTAATGCCACTGTGGCGACCGTACTCCTGGGGGCGACACAAGTGCACTGATGCCCAGCCACTGCTCGATGAATCTGCTGGTACATTGACCCAGACCACTACATTCCCCTCGCACGCTACACGGCCTGAATCTGACCCTGATGAAACTCAGGTTACCCTTCCCATATACAGTTCCATCTTATACGGTGACAAAAAGGAAGCTGCAGATGAAAGTGCAGGTTCGGCCCACCCGCCATCAGACACACCACCGTACTATCAGGGGCCCTGTGCCAGTGCCGTCGCCAACGAGTGGGCCCCCCCTGCTTGCTTAGGATCACAGCACTTGCAAGGTTGAAATACTGTGCAGTGAGATGGAAGATGGGAACGACGAGGAGTCCAGACTAGTACAGGGATTCCCTAGCGAGGAGACTTATTTGATTGTTTTCAATGTTAGGACAGCAATTTTTGGGGAGCACTATACTCTGGAGAATGATAGATGGGGCCCACCATACACTGGAACATTCCAAAGGTGGACATCAGACACTGGAGCAGCATTTACAGGGCCCATTATACACTAGAGCATTAGAAATGGGGCCCATTATGTTTGGAGCATTATTTGGGCCCATAAGACAGTGGAGCTTCATCCATGGGGACCAACATATACTGTAGCATTATGTGGAGCTCATCATATACTGTTTCAAACATTATATGGGACCAATGATTCTGTATGGAGAAATAGATGGGCCTTGTCATGAGATGTAAAAAGTGAAGTATTTTTCATTGTACTATACCGCTATTTCTCTGCCGTATCGGAGCATGATGAGTTGTGGTATGTGTTAAAGGGGCGCTCTTTCGCCCAGGGCACATGAAAACCTGGAGCCAGCCCTCCCCCCCACAACTTTAGCCAAATAACCCCTATTTTTCAGTGCGTAACTTGTATTATGAAGTTAATTAAGGTTGACAAGCTTAAGTAAGAAGAATTGATGCTTTTGGCATTCAAATGGGCACTGCTGGTGTGTTTCCTGTCCTCCTCTCACTGCCGACTTTTATTCCCCATTGACTTACATTGGGTTTCGTGTTTCGGGACGACCCCGACTTTTCCCTATAATCGGACGATCTTGCTCGACCCGACTTTTGGAAAAGTCGGGTTTCACGAAACGAAACGCGACCCTAAAAAACCAAAAGTCGCTCAACTCTAGTCATGACGTTGTGGATAGTTTCTGCACCCTGATTGGCTGCTGGACTCAACAGACATAAAGTTAAGGTGGAAAAAAGATTGCGCTGCTCCTATAAACCTCTCCATAATCTCTTCTAACCTTTCCATACCCCCTGCCCTCTTCACATCCCCCGTCCACTCCGCTCGTCATACAGCACCACTATCCTAGCCAAGTAATAACAAAAGCATTAGAGGAAATGCAAAGATTTACCGAACTGTGATCGAATTTTGCTAACTTTGAGTAAAAATGCACATGAAAACAAACATCAATCCAAAAGTGCTATGTTCGTGTCAAATTTGAGAATAGCGAACGTTTTCCGAACAAGTTCACTCATGTCTAGTCGGGTGCTATTAGTTTTCGAAAAATTTAAATAGTATGTTCCTATTCTAATCCAACCCGATATCCAGGAACAATTCATTGTGGAGGTGGTTGCTTTGAAGGTTGGAGTAGAGACAGTTTTATCTCAGAGGCCAGAAACTCTGACTAACCTGCGTCTATGTGCTTTTTTTTTTCTAAAAAATTCTCATCTGCAGAAAGAATTTATGATGCTGGGAATCGTGAGTTACTTGTTGTTAAATTGAGGAATGGAGGCATTTTTTGGAATGGGCGGTTCATCCAGTTACTATAGTTACTGATCACAGGATTATAGCTTACATTGAATCAGCTAAACAGAAAGGCTTGATGGTTTTTCTCTAGGTTTAATTTCTCTATCACATTCAGGCTGGGTTCTAAGAATATGAAAGCCAACTGACACATTGTCTCCTAGTCTCAATTCTGTTTCTCCTCCAGAACCACCACCCTCCATTATTCCTTGAGGTATTATGATTTCTATAGTAACCTCACAGTTGAAAGAGGAAATCTGTAAAGTTCAGTCATTGGCCCCTTCCGCTTCCATGGAGATCAACTTATTTGTGCCTGACTACCTAAGATTGCATCTATTACATGAGATTCATGATTCCGTCTTGAGTGATCATCCTGTGGCTACTGCTACACAGAAAGCCATTGCTAGACTTTTTTGGTGGCAGTCCATGCATAATGATATTTATAGATTTTATAGCCACTTGTGAAGTCTGCGCACCCGCTAAAGTCTGTCATAGTTGGCCAGCCGTTGTATTGGCTCCATTGCCAATTCCAAAAAGATCATGGACTCATCTGTCTATAGATTTCATCACAGATTTTCCTGCGTCTGGTGGGAAAACTGCTATCCAGGTGGTTAACCGATTCAGCGAAGAAGCTCATTTTGTTCCTGTGTCAGGATTACCTAATACAGAAACACTCTCCAGGCTGTTTATTCATCATATTGTAAGATTACATGGGATCACAGGGGAGTGCAGTTTGATTACAGGGGGGTGCAGTTTGTCTCTAAATTCTGGAGAGCTTTTTGTGGTAAACTCGGGATTGACTTGTCATTTTCACCTGATTACCACCATGAAACCAACAGTCAGACTGAGTGGACAGATCAATCTTTGGAACAAACTTTAAAGTGTTTTGTGGCAGCTTGACAGGAGTACTGGTCCTCGTCTTTTTTTCTTTCGATGAGTTTGCCTAACAGTTGAGTAAATAAGTCTTCTAGAACCACACAGTTTTTCTGTAACTACAGTTTTCATCCACATTTTGCGGAATTTTCTAGGATTAGTTCTGAATGTCCTGGATGGACGTCGCTGTGCAGAGACTTGGGGATGTCTGGAGGGAGATTCAAAAGAATATTGGGATTTTTTTTACGATTAGGGATAATGTTTGGCTGTCAACTAGGAACATTAAACTTAAAGTGCCATTTGCAAAGTTGGGTCCAAAGTTTTTTGGTCCATATGAGATCCTGGAGGTGGTCAATCTGGTGGCATTCAGATTAAAGCTTCTTCCATCCCTAACATGTTTCATAAATCTCTATTAAAGGAGTTTGTCTCTTCGGCAGTGTCTCCCTTATCCCTGCCTCCTTTCTGTCAATGGTGGCTTGGAGTATGAGGTTCAGAGGGTTGTGGATTCTCATAGTGTCCGAAATTCCCTCCAATACCTCATCCACTGGAGGGGATACAGACCAGAGGAGAGGTCCCGGCTTGAGATGGGAATGCCGAGTGGTTAGTCAGGGCATTCCATCTAAAATTTCCAGGGAAACCTGGGGTCCGGTGGCCCCCCTAAAAGATGCAGTACTGCTACGATTCCACCCCTCAGTGTGTCTGGGATGCAGTTACTGACAGCTCAGCCATCCAGTCTGGTACAGGGGTGTACTGAAGCTGTCAGTACCTTGACAGCTCAGTGTCCAGTCTGGTGAAGGTGCATGCTGAGCTTTCGGCTTACTGATTAACAGGTCGGCCAACCAATCTGTGACTGGGAGATGCTGGCTTTCTCCAGGTGTTCATTGTCCATGGTGATTGCTATGCTATTAGCTGAGCCAGTTCATAATCTAATTACTCATATTTTCCCCTAGTTCCAATGTTCTTATTTTATGTATCATTGTTTGTGTGACAGCATATTGTATGCCTTTAAAAAGTCCAGATCATCCACTGACTTACCCTGGTCGAGTCTGGAACTTACCTCTTGATCTGATTACAAGATCAATTTTTCATAAACCCATATTGATTTGGGTCATGAAGCTATTCTTATTGAGATACAACAGGAAAGAATGTCTTAGAATACAATCAAAGATTTGGTTGTGAACGATAAACTTATAGATCTTCCTACTGCGTTAATCACGTGACAGAATTTATAGTATCCCTGATCATGTCATCTGTCACAGGATTTTCTTGTGTGAATACAGTAAAGAAGATGTCGTTTAATAAATTGGCTTATCTCTCATCTTCATCCACTATTTCATCAAGATTATTTAGGAAGGAGCCAACATTATCATTTATTATTGTTTATGTAATTGAAGAATATATTAGTAAAATTATTTTCTTTGGCATCAAGTCTTTGGGTGTGTTCACACATAAATTTTTGCCGCATTACTTCAGCCTTTTTACGCCACAAATGTTTGCTGCGAAAACCCCTCTGTTTTTACTGTACCTGCAAAGTGAATGAGATTTTTAAAATCTCATGCATATGCTGCTTATTTTTTCCGTGCAGATTTGAAGCAGTTTAAAGTCTGCAGCATGTCAATTATCTCAGTGTTTTTGCAGCATTTTCATCCATACAAATAAATGGGAATAAATGCGTGCAAAAATGTGTCAAAAACGCAGTGTATAACCAAGTATATTTTATGCAACAATTTTCCTGCCAACACTCCAGTATGTGCATTTGATTTTTCGGCTGCAAATACTGTGCGCCTTTTTCACACACTTTATTTTTCGCTCTGTAATTTTTTAAAGCCTTGTCATTATTTAGTTCTCTGGATGCTTTCTATTTCTTATTTGCTGTACCTCTTGCGGCTTCACTTTCCACAGGGAGAAAAACTAAAGGAAGTAGAGGAATATTGCAATGCTGACAGCACCCAAAGAGAAAGTAAGTTATTCTTTTTTTTTTCCAATTTGCTTGGTATGAGTAGTCATTCCCCCATCAGGCAGTCATTAGTTTCACATTTAATTATTCTGCCATCAATGTTGCAAACTCTAGTGCCATCTATTGGAAGTAGCAATCCTAGAAGTCAATGTCAACCCTTTAACAAGCCTTGTTACATGACTATAGGTTAAAAGCCAAAACCAGAATCTCAGTTTTCAGACACTGTGTTTCGGGGGTACTGCCCCTCATCAGTGCAAAGTGTGAGATCTGGTTTGGCTGTGTGAGAGGCATCTGCAAGAAGTAACATTTCTCCTTGTGGAGAGTGACATGTTAAGCATGCCAAGATGAGGAGACTTAAAGCCACAATGCTTCCCTGGGAAATATGTAAAATGTCTCTTCATCATCTCAGCATGCTTAACATGTCAGTCCCCGAAAGGAGAAACGTTACTTCTTGGATCACCATCAATATTAAAACTCCACTAAGCCCAGTTGGTTTTGCGTGGATATCTTGGTAACAGGATTGCTGGTGTGATTTCCTCCAAGATGTCCTCACAGACGTCAGAGGTGCTACTAATGAAAAGTACTTGACTTCTTGTTAACATTTGCCCTAATTGTATGGATTGGATCTTTATGGTTAGACTTTAACTACAGAGACAAAAGATTTACCATTTTGCTGTCCACAAGAATGTGCTGAGACAATGTGAATTCTGGCAGGTTTTTGGCTGGTTTTCAACTATCTTTTAAAGGTAAGGGAGGAGGAGTATAAAACAGCGTGTTTATCACGTCAGTGGCAATTTACATAGCTCTGCAGTTTTTTTTACAAGGTAGTTATTATGGTTACTAATGAGGATCATGACAAACCATGTGACTTGTCCAATGTCTTTATTAACCTGACCAAAATCAGAAAGAGTAAAGGACAAGAAAAGGAACAGGTGAGACATGCTGAGAGTATCACTAGGTGTTACTGATACAACCAGTGCATGAGGATCTATCATAGGAATTAATTTCTACTGCTAAGATCTTTTCGGTTTCAGATTGATATTGGTATACAAATTATAAGTTTTTTTGGTATGGTTGACCGATGCTCACCATATAGACATCTGAATTTCCTAAATACTATGCAGGAAAACAATGATATTTTATGCTTGACATGAAATTGACTGGATAAGATCTGTATAAATTCTATGAATTGTTGGGTTTATTTATCAACCATGTTTTCGTTTTCACACTTGATAATTGTGAAATTCCGACAGGTCGAATGTTATGAGTTAATGATTATGTGTTAATAGTTAATTGGTTCATGAATGGGACATTGTTTTTCAAGTTTTTTTGCTTCCGAATAAATATGGCCAGGTTTATTATGTATAATATCAAAATGGTTTCTGACATAATGCAAATACGGTAAGTGAAATAGACATAATCATACATTAATTGTGTGACTATTAGTCTTTTCCATATTTTTGTTTAGGGTGTAGTATTTATACTAATAGAAATGTATTAAAGAGAATAAAAAAGGTAAAACTTGGAAAAGTTCTGCATACCTTTTAATGATGTATTTTTTCCCCAAGAGTACTGGGGCGTTTGCCATACCAAGACAGGTTATTACACTTGGGGTTATTTAGGTTGGAAAAATGAAGGCTTAGGGGTGATCTTATTACAATGTATAAATATATGCGGGGACAATACAAAGACCTTTCTAATGATCTTTATACTCTTAGACCTGTGACGGGGACAAGGGGGCATCCTCTACGTCTGGAGGAAAGAAGGTTTAAGCATAATCACAGACGCGGATTCTTTACTGTAAGAGCAGTGAGACTATGGAACTCTCTGCCATATGATGTTGTAATGAGTGATTCCCTACTAAAATTTAAGAAGGGACTGGATGCCTTTCTTGAAAAGTATAATATTACAGGTTATATACACTAGTTTCCTTGATAGGGCGTTGATCCAGGGAACTAGTCTGATTAATGTATGTGGAGTCGGGAAGGAATATTTTTCCCCAATGTGAAGCTTACTGTTTGCCGCATGGGGATTTTTTCCCGTCCTCTGAATCAACATGTTAGGCTATGGGTTGAACTAGATGGATTGAACTAGATGGACTTAAAGTCTCCCTTCAACCTTAAAAGCTATGTTACTATGTTAGTTGTGGTCACTGGTCACCATCTTCATCTCACTGGTAGCTGGGACCAGTAGTGTGAGTGATTTTTACGAATAGGTAGTACACACTTTTGTTCGAAATGGGATTAGTGTAGACATCCCTATATCCACTGTGTACACCAGGCTGAACCTTTTCAGCTATAATTGACATTTATTAGTGGTTATCACTTATTTTCAAGTCAGTTTAGGCGTGTTTTTAAATATCTTTACAAACTGCAAATCTTTTCTATAATGTAGTTCAGCCATTTTGTATCATTGGGGGTCTTACCTGCCAGCTAAAATAACTCAGTGATTTCATATGGTCTTAACATATGATGAAAAAGGATTTTAAGCAATTCATATACATTAGATGACATACTATAAAAGAAAAAAAGCAGGACAAAGGCACAGCTGTATGACCTCGGGTTAATGAAGCTGCACACACATCAGGGAACACGGGTGCCACTTCCAAGGAAAATAGTCTGTATATCCATAGAGAAGAAAGTAGATAGGCACAATCCATCCTGTGCAAAAATATCCTTTATTGTGGCATCAAGTTACCAACAGCAGGCAGATAAAACCATGGAGCAAGTACAGACGACGATCGTTTCGCGCTTACAGTGCACTTCAACAGGTCATGTTGAAGCGCAATGTAAGCGCGAAATGATCGTTGTCTGTACTTGCTCCATGGTTTTATCTGCCTGCTGTTAGTAACTTGATGCCACAATAAAGGATATTTTTGCACGGGACGGATTGTGCCTATCCACTTTCTTCTCTATGGATATACATTAGATGGCTGTCATTCATCCTAAAGCTATCTTGGCTGGTTCTCCCCTACATAGGAGAGCTCATTTGGGCTAGTCCTCCTGTGTTCTCTGTAAGAGAGTAGTCACCAGGCTTATCCCCGGGAAGCAATATGACCGTCAGGTCGAAAACAGACACTCCAGATTGATATTTCCTCTGAAAATGAATTTTCCAGGGACCCCATACATATTAGACTGTCAGCCGAACCCGTTGATATTGGTGGGTTCAGCTAACATTAGTCTAAAGTCCAGGGTGGCCAACCATCCAGAAATTCCCTGGACAGTCTGTAAAAATTAGGATAGCTTTTTCCCCTGTCCATAAAAAAAATGATGCATTCGTAATTTTTGGAGAAATTTGTACTGTTCTTAAGCTTTTAATTATCATCATTTTACAGTTCATAGTGAGTACAGCTAATGACTTTGTTTCAGGATTATGTGCTGCAGACGTATCACTTAAAATCCCAATGATTTACTTTGATATTCCAATGCCTCCATAAATAATTTTTGACTGTCCGTAATTTTCGTTTAAAGAGAATCTGTCACCCTTTTTTGAATATTAGCTGCCGGCATTGACATCAGGGGCTTATCTACAGCATTCTGTAATGCTGTAGATAAGCCCCCAATGTAACCTGAAAGAGAAGAAAAAAACGTTAGATTATAATCACCGGAGTGGGCGGTCTGGTCTGATGGGTGTTGCGGTCCGGTCCGGCAACTCCCATCTTCATATGATGCTGTCCTTTTCTTCTCTTCCTGTCGTGGCTCCGGCACAGGCGCAGTGCTCTGCCCTGTTGAGGGCAGAGCAGAGTCCTGCAGTGCGCAGGCATCGGGAGAGGTCTGGCGCCTGCGCACTGCAGTATTCTGTTCTGCCCTCAACAGGGCAGAGCAGTGCGCCTGCGCCCGAGCCACTACAGGAAGGGAAGAAGAGGATGGCATCATATGAAGAAGGGAGGCGGACCGCGACACCCATCGGACCAGACCGCCCACTTCAGTGAGTATAATCTAGCGTGTTTTTCTTATCTTTCAGGTAACATTGGTGGCTTATGTACAGCATTACAGAATGCTGTATATAAGCTCCTGATGTCAATGCCGGCAGCTGATAGTCCAAAAAAAGGGTGACAGATTCCCATTAACCTTTTTGAGAACAAAATTAAAAAATCAAGTTGAACTCTGCTAATGTGTATGGGGCCTTAGGCTGGGTGCCCACCATCTGGAACTAGCAGCGCTTTGGATTCAGCGCAAGTTCGCTGCGTCCAAAGTGCTGCCTTCTATTGAACGCAAGTAAATCCGCATGTGTTCACTGAGCAGTGCGGATTTACTACATTCAATACCTCCGCCTCCACAAGAGAAATTGACATGCTGTGGTCTTGATAGATGTGCCGCATGTCAGTGTCCGTGGGTGAGCCGCAGGCGACTATGGTTGCAGAGTGGACATGGGATTTCTTGAAATCCTATCCACTGTGCTGTAACATCTGGCCGCTGGGGGTTTGATGGTGCATAAATTCTTAAACATGAATTAATACATATACTGTTCTATAGAAGACGAGCAACCGATTTCTCATAATCAAATATTACTAGTAAGGCAATAACAAGAAAAATGTACTATTTACTACAATGTATCAGTGTTAAACAAAGCAAACGAAAAAAAGAGCAAACAGTATCCGTACAGTTCTGAGCTCCACAATAACCCATTTAATGGAAAAACTTGGCCTGCTTCTATTTACTGGTTACATGATGCCAGGCAATATCTGAAGTAGTTAAAAGAAAGAAAATCCTCATTGGCAAAAGAAAAGGAATAGAGGAAAAGTACACACGCAGTCCAGTGAGTGTTGTAAAGGAAATATAGATATTCAGAGTGAATGGTGTGTATCACAGACTGCGCTGTAATATGTACATTGATTATTATGTTTTTTCTTTTAATATGCAGGTCTCATAGACACGGAGACGGTGTTTCCTTATCTGCTACAGGCTGGGAAGAGCTTATACCATCTGGTATCAGAGGGCAGGTCCTGTCCACAATACTAGTTATCACAGGGAGAGGACAAGTGGAAGAGGACAGATACAGGCTTAGCCTTCTCCGCAGGAGCCTGTAGACTTGTGCAGTGCTGGAGGTATACACAGCCAACGCTAACATCACTCACAACTGGCTATTACTCTCTATATGCTCTTTGTTTAAACCCACCAACCAGTTCTGCAAGTTTTGTGTAGATAATAGTTAGCCATCAGTTCCTTATTCTAAGTGAATTAACCAGGAAACTGGTGTAACATGGGTACTGGGGGGCACTGTGGAACTATATGGGTCTGCGCAGCACTTACACTGAGTATATGGCTGGCAAAGGCTTCTTCCCAAGGAACAGACTATGGCTACGACACAGAGGAGAAATTCATTGAAGCTGTACTAGACACCTATGGAGAGAATGGAAACCTCAGTGCCAGTCATGTGGACAGGATGCTGGATGGCTGCGGAAAAGCTGAGGAGATGCACTCAAGTTTCAACAAGGTAAGACCCTTATTCAGATAATAATAGTAATAATAATCTTTATTTATATAGTGCCAACATATTCCGCAGCGCTTTACAGTTTAACAGTTTCAAAACACAAGTCATAAGTAACAACATTAACAATATAATAAAGCAAAATTGTGGATGGTCCTAATATCTTGGGGTAGAGCATTCCAGAGGATTGGCGCAGTGCGGGAGAAGTCTTGGAATTGGGAGTGGCAGGTACGGATTAGTGCGGAAGTTAGTCGAAAGTTGTTTGCAGAGCGCAGTGGTCGGTTAGGCCGATAGACAGAAATGAGGGAGGAGATGTAAGGAGGTGCCGCACTATGGAGAGCTTTGTGGGTGAGAACAAGAACTTTAAATTGGATCCTATAATGAATATAATGATAATTTAGTACTTCTAGTTTTATTACAGGAGTTGGCATTACAAGTGTTAGGGAAAGGAGAGAAGAATGCCATGGCAAAACTAGGAAGTCTTAACCAAAGTTGTTTAACAAAGACAGTACTATATAATTTAAAAAGCATAGAAAATTCCAAATCAGTTATCATACTTTGCACTGATGAGGGGCAATACACCGAAACACTGTGTCTTCAAATTGAGATTCTGATTTGGCTTTTATCCCAAGTCATATTTCAAGGCCTGTTAAAGGGTCGATGGTGACGTGTAGGATTTCTGCCTCCAACCTCTGTTTATAGTCGGCAACTGAAAGAGCACTTTTCAGCAGGTTGGTGGGATTGCCGGGTGTCAGACTTCAACAATCTTAGGCTATGCTCACACATCCAGGAATCATCCTTTAGAACAGATCCAGCAGCAATCCGCTAACAAAAATGTTGTGCCTGAAAACATTGATTTGAACTGGATCCATTTTTTTAATGTTGTTGTCTATGGAAAACAGATCCATTAAATTGCTATCCATATTCTCTCATTTGAAACTGATCCGGTAAGCAAAAAAACTGATCCTTTTCAAATGAAATAAAATTGGATGGCTGTTTAACGGATCCGTTTTCCATAGACTTCAATGTTAAAAAAAAACAGATCCAGTTGAAATCAGTTTTTGGTGTCAGAGGATTTCTGCAAGATCTGTTCTAACAAATGATTATTGGACATGTGAACAGAGCCTTATGCTGGTTTAAATTGTTTTTTCATAACATTAAATAGCTTCATGGTGTCAATCTAGAGGTACTCATTGACCACAATACCTGTAGCATACTGTGGGACATTGGCTGTCAGACCCCTAAAGTGATTTCTATATATAAAATTAAATGTGTGTGTGTGTGTCACCAACCAATCACGAAGCATCTTTCATTTCACCAGAGCTGTTTAAAAGAAGCTGAGCTGTGATTGGTTGCTATGAGCAACAGTTTTCCTTGCAACTAATCACTAAGCATCTTTCATTTCACCAGAGCTGTTTAAAAGAAGCTGAGCTGTGATTGGTTGCTATGAGCAACAGTTTTCCTTGCAACTAATCACTAAGCATCTTTCATTTCACCAGAGCTGTTTAAAAGAAGCTGAGCTGTGATTGGTTGCTATGAGCAACAGTTTTCTCACTCAACGACAACACCTCAGCAGACACTGACTGGGTGGGAGAAGTCTAGCATCCCCGTAAACATAAGCTCCCAGCCATTGTCTGCCCCCCAGAAAGGAGCAGAGAGCACATGACAGAAATGAATCCCCCCTCCCATATACCCATCACACATCCTCCATCCCATAGGCACATCTTCCCTCTTAAATGGATCTCCGGTATGGAAGTTAGGGCAAATCCATCCAGCGCTTTGGTTTGACCCCAGGTCTCTCTTAAAGGAATCCCCGGTATGGAAGTTAGGACCGTTCCACTCAGCTCTGTGGTTCTGACCCTAGGGTCTCTTAAATGGATCATTGGTATGGAAGTTAGGGCAATTCCAATAAGGACTCTGTTTCTGACCCCAGGCCCCTCTTAAAGGGATCCCCAGTACGGAAGTGAGGACAAATCCACTCTGCTCTTTGGTACGGACCCCAGGCCTCTCTTAAAGGGATCTCTGGTATGGAAGTTAGGGCAAATCTCTCAGCACTCCGATTCTGACCCCAGGCCTCTCTTAAAGGGATCCCCGGTATGGAAGTCAGGGCAATTACCTTCAAATGCTCTGGTACTGACCCCAGGCCTCTATTAAAGGGATCATTGGTATGGAAGTCAGGGCAAATCCATCCAGCACTTTGGTTTTGACCCCAGGCCTCTCTTAAAGGGATCCCCGGTATGGAAGTTAGGACTGTTCCACTCAGCGCTGTGGTTCTGAACCCAGGGCCTCTTAAAGAGATCATTGGTATGGAAGTTAGGGCAATTCCACTCAGCATTCTGGTTCTGACCCCAGGCCCCTCTTAAAGGGATCCCTGGTATGGAAGTGAGGGCAAATCCACACTGCACTCTGATTCTGACCCCAGGCCCCTCTTAAAGGGATCCCCAGTATGGAAGTGAGGGCAAATCCACTCTGCGCTTTGGTACTGACCCCAGGCCTCTCTTAAAGGGATCTCTAGTATAGAAGTTAGGGTAAATCCCTCAGTGCTCTGAGTGCTCTGATTCTCACCCCAGGCTTCTATTAAAGGGATCATTGGTATGGAAGTCAGGGCAAATCCACTCAGCACTCTGGTTCTGACGCCAGGCATCTCTTAAAGGGATCCCCAGTATGGAAGTTAGGGCCATTCCGCTCAGCGCTCTGGTTCTGACCCCAGGCTGACGGGATGATGTGGGATATTAGGGGTAGTAGTCCGGTGGCTCTGTCTGACGAGATTATGTGGGATATTAGGGGGAGTAGTCCGGTGGCTCTGGCTGACAAGATGATGTGGGATATTAGGGGTAGTAGTCTGGTGGCTCTGGCTGACGGGATGATGTGGGATATTAGGGGTAGTAGTCCGGCGGCTGTGACAGGGTGATGTGGGATATTAGTCATAGTTGTCCGGTGGCTATGGCTGATGGGATGATGTGGGATATTAGGGGTAGTAGTCCGGTGGCTTTGACAGGATGATGTGGGATAATAGTAGTCCGGTGGCTCTGGCTGACGGGACGATGTGGGATATTAGGGGTAGTAGTTCGGTAGCTCTGGCTGATGAGATGATGTGGGACATTTGGGGTAATAGTCCGGTGACTCTGGCTGATGGGATGATGTGGGATATTAGGGGAATTAGTCCAGTGGCTCTGGCTGATTGGATGATGTGGGATATTAGGGGTAGTAGTTCGGTAGCTCTGGCTGACAGGATGATGTGAGATATTATAGTGAATGTGGCTATGCGGAGTGGGTGGGGCTCTACACTCAGCTTTATATATATAGATATAATCATTATAACTTGTTATAACTAACCGTAGTTAGTTACTATGCCCGGGGAGCACCGGGCTCTTCAGCCAGTAACATATAAGAAGCAGTGGTGGGAGACTGGGATTTCCTTGTATGCAAAAGACACATTATCTATGCAAATGCAAACCACTGTAGATAGCCGCAAAGCCAGTTGGCTAAAGCTAAGTAAACCTACAGTTAATATATAACTTTTTTTTAAATAACTAATGTAAGACACACAACAGTGAAAATCAAGATAAACACTAAAACAATTAACCCAAAGCTGTGCTTGATTAAGCAGGGATGCCAGAGAAAAAGTTCATTTACAGATGGTAGAATAATAATAGACAATCAGCATAAATTGAACTTATTATGACTATTAGACTATTAAATTAGACTCGGATGCGAGAATCGGAGCGTACTGAGGAGAAGATGGAGAACAAAATGTCTTCATCTTCTCCATTCTGTGATTCCTCGGAAATTGAGTGCAATCTGATGATTACCATTCACCCATAGATTTAAAAGTGCAAGTCTCGTCTGATTGACGTGTTACATCGCAGCATGGTGCAGTTTTTTTCTCATGCCAAATTGGTATTGCCGATCAGCCAGTTTCATGCCCATCAGCGCTGCCCCATTACATATCATTGGTCCGAGTGCTATCCAAAAAAAATCGTCTGATTAACACAGTGATGTGAGCGAGCCCTACATGAAAGGGGTCATTACCAGTGTGATACATGTAATGCCTGACACTGGCTGGTGCTCATACTTTGCCAATGGCATTTCATGGCTGAAGGCCCCCTTGTCTGCCATCTTAGTGCTCAAATGAGCCAATGACTGGGCTTCATTGGAGAACATAATTTTAGTAGTATTACAGTATATAGAAGAAGCAATGTAATTGTCAATTCTAATGAATGAAAATATAAAAACATTTACCTACAGTATGGTAAATGTAGTGAAGAGAAATAAAATTGGAAAGCAAAAATTATGTTTTTTTTCTTTGTTGTCTCCGCATTCCCCTAAAACATGCATTAAAAAACAATCAAAATATGGCATAAATAAAAATATCAGCTCACCATACAAAAGCAAGCCCTCATACAGCTCCATTAACAGAAACATTAAAAAGTTTCATATCTCAAAAATTTTTTGACACAGACCAAATGTTTTTTTTTTATTTTTTACAAATATCTGGATTTTTCATAATTTAAAAAACCAAAACAAAGACGAAACTACCGTATATAAGTTATGTATTGCTATAATCATGCTGAACCACAAAATCATGCAGCCATGTCATTCTTACCCTACAATAAAGAAGGTAAAGATGCCCCTCCCCCAAAAATTGTGGACTTGCATCTTTTTCACAATTCTACCACTTTTAACTATTTCATCGCACTTGTAATTTTTTTTCCGGTTTTCCAATACAATGTATGGTTAAAATGAAGGGTGTCAACAAAAAAAAACTTGTCTTGCAAGAAAATTGCTCAATTAAGGCTTTGTTGACAAAATATATAAAAAATGAGGAAAAGTCAAAATGCAAAATCTAAAAATATCACCCATTCTTAAAGGGGTTAATATAAATCTCTCAGATTTAATGAGGCTATTGTCTGAACTTCCATTGAGAAAACTTAAAGGGAATCTGTCACCCTTTTTAGTGATATCATGTAAAGATATCACCCTATTGTGCGTCCCATAAGGATTCTTTTATGATTTTTTATTCCCCCCGACCCCGCACCTTTGATGCAAAAATACCTTTGTTATGTTGGTGAAGAGGTATGCAAATCGCTGCGGTCTGGTCCGGTGGGCGTGGCTTAGTCGGCTTCCCCCCCTCGGCTTGCTGAGGGTAATCTTCATCTGTTATTATCACAGACAACGTTGTTTGCCGCTCTTGCGCATTCAAAGAGGCCTCTGGCGCCTGCGCAGTATGCTTTGCCCAACTGTGGGCGAATCATATAAGCGGTACTGCCCATGCGCCGGTATTTTCCAGCGCCTTCTATGCCCCGGAAGTGTTCACATGCAGGACACACTTCCGGGGCATAGACGGCGCTGGAAAATACCGGTGCATGCACAGTACCGCTTATATGCTTCGCTGTTGTGAGTTCATTTTCCCCTTCACTACTGAGGCCCGAGGAACTACCTCTTCTGGTGAAGAAAGGTAGTGAGCCTGATTGTCAAGCACCTGGGGCTGATGATGATGACTGGCTGAGTGGAGTTAATGACTGGATATAAGGCTGCTGACGCCCTTCTGGCCTGCGGGTGATTTCTCTGTGGACTTCTAGGAAACCAGTCTGATTCCTGCTCATCTAAAGCTAAGATTTCTGCTTTGCCTTGTTGCATTAGTGTTTTGTTTTCCTTGCTTTTCTGGATTCTGCCATTCCCTGCTGGGGTGAGCTGAATCTCCTTTTGCCTGTTGCTCTGTCTTCAGAATATTCCTGAGTACTGACATAGCCTTTTTTGAAGCCTAGCGTCTTCAGGGCCTTTTTTACTGTCAGTTTGTTGGCTCTTATTTTCATAGGGTTTTTTCACGGATTGCAGACAGCAGCCTTCCTGTCCTTTCCTATCTAAGCTAGCATGCGCCCCATCTTTGCTCAGTCTATCTTTCTGTCTGTGTTTTGTTCTTTCTTCTTGCTTCACCGTCATTATATGTGGGGGGCTGCCTTTTGCTTTGGGGGCTGCTCTGGGGCAGTTTAGAGTTCCCTTTCTGTCTTTAGGCTATGTAGTCCTCCGGCTGTGATCGAGGGGCCTAGGGCATCGTAGGAGCCCCCCACGGCTACTGCTAGTTGTGTTGATAGGTTCAGGGGTCTGCAATCCGATAGCTGCCAACTTCTCTGGTTTTCTGGACTTAGCTAGCATTTCTATTTTTGCCTCCTACGGTGACTCAATCATAACAGAATCACCCGCCATACCGCAGATCCTAGGGTACTCAATTGCAGGAAAGAATTGTATAAAAAAAAAAAAGTGTGTATATTTTTTCCTCTATATCTCTGAGGCCGTAGGGGGAATTTTTTTTTTTTTTCTCAATGGAGATAAAGCAATTGTCTGATCGTGTGGAGCAGCTCGCTGCGGAAGTGCGGGGAATTTCCGCCTACCTTGCTCATTCACATGCTGTTGAACCAAAGATTCCTACACCTGATGTATTTTTTGGGGATCGGTCTAAATTTTTGAATTTCAAAAATAATTGTAAATTATTTTTTGCCTTGAAGCCTAACTCGTCAGGGAGCTCCGCGCAGCAGGTTAAAATTGTCATCTCTTTGCTGCGTGGCGATCCCCAGGATTGGGCGTTTTCTTTGAAACCAGATGATCCTATTCTGACTAATGTGAACGCATTTTTTCAGGCCTTGGGGTTGTTGTATGATGAACCTAATGCCATTGATCAGGCTGAAAAGACCCTGCTGGCATTGAACCAGGGTCGTGATTCTGCAGAATTGTACTGTCAAAAATTCCGAAAGTGGGCAGTACTTACTACCTGGAATGATAATGCCTTGGCTGCTCTCTTTCGGAAGGGGTTGTCAGAAGCCGTAAAAGATACTATGGTGGGATTTCCTGTTCCCTCTGGTCTTGACGATTCTATGTCTTTAGCCATTCAGGTTGATCGGCGTTTGCGCGAACGCAGAGCTGCACGAGAGGTGTTGCCACCTGTTGAACAGATG
This sequence comes from Dendrobates tinctorius, assembly GCF_039654945.1. Classification (NCBI taxonomy): domain Eukaryota; kingdom Metazoa; phylum Chordata; class Amphibia; order Anura; family Dendrobatidae; genus Dendrobates; species Dendrobates tinctorius. The sequence goes on from NW_027361679.1 coordinate 753,334, forward strand.
TCTGAACCTATGAAATGTGATAGAGTTTTTTCCAGAGAGCAGCGTCAGGAGTTCAGAAGGCGTAATAAGTTGTGTTTTTTCTGTGGAGATGCCTCACATATTATTTCTGTCTGTCCTAAACGCGAGAAACGCCTTGCACACACGTTTTCTGTTGGTGGTGTTCAACCTAAGTTTCTTCTGGCTATTACTCTGATCTGCTCCCTGTCCACATTTTCCGCCAAGGCTTTTGTGGATTCGGGAGCAGCTCTAAACCTAATGGACTTGGATTTTGCTAAACGTTGTGGATTTCCAATGACACCTCTGCAGACGCCTATCCCTTTGAGGGGGATTGATGCTACTCCTTTGGCTAAAAATAAACCTCAGTTTTGGACCCAGGTGGTAATGCGGGTCGCCCCAGACCATCAAGAAAATTGCAGGTTTTTGGTGTTACATAATCTGCATGATACTATTGTTCTGGGGTTTCCCTGGTTACAAATTCATAATCCAGTTTTGGATTGGAAATCTGTGTCTGTGGTGAGTTGGGGTTGTCGGTGTGCCTTTAGTGAGGCTCCGGTGTTTTCCACCTCTCCTCAGTCGCATGATGTTCCTGATTATTTGGCAGACTTTTATGATGTATTTAGTGAGAATGAGTCTGTGTCTCTGCCTCCTCATAGGAGTTATGACTGTGCAATTGAACTGAGCCCGGGGTGTAAATTTCCCAAGGGTCGGCTCTTCAATTTATCTGTACCCGAGCACAAGGCTATGCGATCCTATATTAAGGAGGCGTTGGAGAAGGGTCATATTAGACCATCCTCGTCACCCTTAGGTGCCGGTTTTTTTTTCGTTGCCAAAAAGGATGGATCATTAAGACCTTGTATTGATTATCGTGCTCTCAACAAAATTACTGTTAAATATCAGTATCCGTTACCCCTTATTTCTGATCTATTCTCCAGAGTTAAAGGTGCTTGCTGGTTTACCAAGCTTGACCTCAGGGGGGCGTATAATCTTATTCACATTAAGCATGGGGATGAATGGAAGACGGCGTTTAATACTCCGGAGGGACATTTTGAGTACCTGGTGATGCCTTTTGGGCTCACTAATGCCACTTCTGTCTTCCAGTGCTTCATGAACGATATTTTCCGAGATTTTGTCGATAAATTTTTGATTATCTATCTGGATGATATTTTGATCTTCTCCAAGGATTGGGATTCTCATGTGGAACATATTCGGACTGTGTTCCGGATCTTGAGGGAGAATTCCCTGTATGTCAAAGGATCTAAATGCCTTTTTGGAGTACAGAGGATTTCTTTTTTGGGATTTATTTTGTCCCCGTCAACTATTGAAATGGACCCGGCCAAGGTACAGGCCATTTACGATTGGGTTCAGCCCACTTCTTTGAAGGCCCTCCAGAAGTTTTTGGGTTTTGCTAATTTTTATCGGAAATTTATAGCAAAATTTTCTAGTATTGCCAAGCCATTGACTGATTTGACTAAGAAGGGTGCTGATGTGTTAAATTGGTCTCCGGAGGCTGTTTCTTCCTTTCAGGAGCTGAAGCGAAGATTCACCTCCGCCCCAGTTTTGCGGCAACCTGATGTCTCACTTCTGTTCCAGGTAGAGGTGGATGCTTCTGAGATTGGTGCAGGAGCTGTTTTGTCCCAAAAGGATCCTGTAACATCTAAAATGAATCCCTGTGCTTTCTTTTCCCGAAAGTTCTCTCCATCTGAACGTAACTATGATGTGGGGAATCGGGAACTGATAGCCATGAAATGGGCATTTGAGGAGTGGAGACATTGGTTGGAGGGAGCTAAGCATCAAGTCGTGGTCCTCACTGACCACAAGAATTTGATTTACCTAGAGTCGGCTAAGCGCTTGAACCCTAGACAGGCTAGGTGGGCCTTGTTTTTTACACGTTTTGATTTTGTGGTTTCTTTTCTTCCTGGAACTAAGAATGTCAAGGCTGACGCCCTCTCTAGGAGCTTCTTTGCTGATTCTCCTGTGGTGACCAAGCCTGCTACCATCTTAGGCGAAGGGGTAGTTCTTTCTGCCATCTCGCCCGATTTGAGACGTGCTCTGGAAGAGTTCCAGGAGGACAAACCTGAGCGTTGTCCCAGTGGAAAGTTGTATGTTCCTGACCAGTGGAAGAAGAGAGTGATGTCTGAAGTTCATTTCTCTGCTTTGGCTGGTCATCCAGGTATTTTTGGTACTAGAGATCTGGTGAGTCGGTCTTTTTGGTGGCCCTCCTTGTCTCGTGATGTCAGGAATTTTGTGCAGTCCTGTGGGACGTGCTCCCGGTCTAAATCGTGTTCTCGCTCTAGTGGGTTGTTGATGCCTTTGCCTGTCCCCAAGAGGCCATGGACCCATATTTCAATGGATTTCATCTCTGATATGCCTGTCTCTCAAAGGATGACTGTTATTTGGGTGATTTGTGATAGGTTCTCTAAGATGGTTCATCTTGTACCACTCCCTAAGTTGCCGTCTTCCTCTGAATTGGTGCCCCTGTTTTTACAACAGGTGGTTCGCTTGCACGGGATTCCTGAGAACATTGTATCTGACAGAGGAGTCCAGTTTGTGTCTAGATTTTGGAGAACTTTCTGTTCCAAGCTGGGAATTCAGTTGTCCTTCTCCTCTGCTTTTCACCCTCAGACCAATGGGCAGACAGAGAGAACAAACCAGACCTTGGAGTCATATTTGAGATTTTTATTTCTGCTGATCAGGATGATTGGGTTTCATTTTTGCCCTTGGCCAAATTTGCTTTAAATAATAGAGCTAGTTCTGCCACTTTGATGTCACCTTTTTTTTGTAACTTTGGGTTTCATCCTCGATTTTCTTCAGGGCAGGTGGAGCCCTCTGCCTGCCCAGGTGTTGACACTGTGGTGGAGAGAATGCACCAGATCTGGGACCAAGTGGTGGATAAGTTATCTCTCTCCCAGGAAAAGGCCCAGCGGTTTTCCAACCGACATAGGACCATTGGTCCCCAGTTTATGGTTGGTGATATGGTGTGGTTATCATCAAAAAATATTGCTATGAAGGTGGCTTCTCCTAAGTTTAAGCCTAGATTTATTGGACCTTACAAGATTTTGGAGATTATTAATCCGGTCTCTTTTCGTTTGGCTCTTCCTGTCACATTTAAAATCCATAATGTGTTCCAGAAATCTTTGTTGAAGAGGTTTGTTGAACCTGTTGTTCCGGGGGTTGCACCTCCAGACCCTGTATTGGTTGAAGGTAACATGGAATATGAGGTAGAGAAAGTACTGGATTCCCGTCTGGCTAGACGGAGACTCCAGTATTTGGTTAAGTGGAAGGGTTATGGTCAGGAGGATAATTCCTGGGTCTCTGCCTCTGATATTCATGCCAAAAGATTGGTGCGTGCCTTTCATCGGGCTCACCCTGATCGCCCTGGTGGCATGGTTGAGGGTTCGGTGACCCCTCCTCAAGGGGGAGGTACTGTTGTGAGTTCATTTTCCCCTTCACTACTGAGGCCCGAGGAACTACCTCTTCTGGTGAAGAAAGGTAGTGAGCCTGATTGTCAAACACCTGGGGCTGATGATGATGACTGGCTGAGTGGAGTTAATGACTGGATAAAAGGCTGCTGATGCCCTTCTGGCCTGCGGGTGATTTCTCTGTGGACTTCTAGGAAACCAGTCTGATTCCTGCTCATCTAAAGCTAAGATTTCTGCTTTGCCTTTTTGCATTAGTGTTTTGTTTTCCTTGCTTTTCTGGATTCTGCCATTCCCTGCTGGGGTGAGCTGAATCTCCTTTTGCCTGTTGCTCTGTCTTCAGAATATTCCTGAGTACTGACATAGCCTTTTTTGAAGCCTAGCATCTTCAGGGCCTTTTTTACTGTCAGTTTGTTGGCTCTTATTTTCATAGGGTTTTTTCACGGATTGCAGACAGCAGCCTTCCTGTCCTTCCTATCTAAGCTAGCATGCGCCCCATCTTTGCTCAGTCTATCTTTCTGTCTGTGTTTTGTTCTTTCTTCTTGCTTCACCGTCATTATATGTGGGGGGCTGCCTTTTGCTTTGGGGGCTGCTCTGGGGCAGTTTAGAGTTCCCTTTCTGTCTTTAGGCTATGTAGTCCTCCGGCTGTGATCGAGGGGCCTAGGGCATCGTAGGAGCTCCCCACGGCTACTGCTAGTTGTGTTGATAGGTTCAGGGGTCTGCAATCCGATAGCTGCCAACTTCTCTGGTTTTCTGGACTTAGCTAGCATTTCTATTTTTGCCTCCTACGGTGACTCAATCATAACACTTCGCCCACAGTTGGGCAAAGCATACTGCACAGGCGCCAGAGGCCTCTTTGAATGCGCAAGTGCGGCAAACAACATTATCTGTATTATTCACAGATGAAGATTACGCTAAGCAAGCCGAGGAGGGGGGGAGAAGCTGACTAAGCCACACCCATCGGACCGGACCGCAGCGATTTGCATACCTCTTCACCAACATAACAAAGGTATTTTTGCATCAAAGGTGCCAGGTCGGGGGGAATAAAAAATCCTAAAAGAATCCTTATGGGACGCACAATAGGGTGATATCTTTACATGATATCACTGAAAAGGGTGACAGATTCCCTTTAAACTTAATCTCCATCCACCTATCCCTATTGACAGTTGCCCAGTGTCCCTACTCTCTGCTGCTTAGGTAACACACTGCTCAGTACAAGCTGCTGCTGTGAAGGTGGGTAGGCAGAAATTAAATACACTTGTACTCTCATTCTATAGCTCATTTTAATATCAGGAATAGTTTATGTGCATATTACATCTTTAAGGCGCCGATGCACCCACCAAAGTTTTCCTTGGTGAGGCAGCTTCAGGAAAAAGTTGGTGGTTTTTTCAGGCAGCTATGATGTCGTCTTTGTGGTGGCATCTTTTTTTTCTATAATTTGAAAGAACAACAAAGAAGAAGAATGGACATGCTTGTTCTTTTAACCTCTTCGTTCTTTTAACCTCTTCACAGTTTCGGAACATTCAGGCCTCGTTCACACGTGTGCAGTATTTGGTCAGTATTACACATCAGTATTTGTAAGCCAAAACCAGGAGTGGGTGAAAAATCCACAAGTTCCACACCTGGTTTTGGCTTACAAATACAGAGGTAAAATACTGATCAAATACTGAATGTGTGAACATGGCCTTAAGCTGATAAGAGAAGTAACAAAAGCCTGGATATGTGCACAGCTTATTTTTAAATAGCTGTGCATTATCTTAATTTTTAGCTGCGGTTTTGTGGCACTTTTCAGGCAGCTTCTGTTTGAAATCCGCCTGAAAAAAAACATTGGGTGCACCTACCCTTATTCTCACTTTTTGAAAGGCTTTTCATAGTAAGTATTCCAGCCTCATGAGATCTATTTAAAAAGGCATGTAGTTTGTATTGCACTATCTGGTTACACATGTGCTTTAAGCAATATCTAAATTGCTCTTTATGAAGCACAGCTGATGCAGAGAGAATACTGTATATAGTAACCTGTTAGCGGATTAGTGGTATAATGGGCAGCATGCTGGCTCAGTGGTTAGCAGTGCTGTTTGCAGCTCTGGGGTCCTGGGTTCAAATTCCACCAGGGCAACATCTGCAAGGAGTTTATATGTTCTTTCTGTGTTTCCATGGGTTATCTCCAGGTTCTCCAGTTTCTCCCGCACAACAAAGACAAACTGATAGGGGATCAAGATTGTGAGTCAATGAGGACAGCGATGATAATGTCTGTAAAGTGCTGTGGATTTAATAGAGTTATATAAGTGAGTAAAAAAGTAATGATAAATTGTGATAGTGATAGATGGTAGTACATGGAGCCAGTATTTGATGTCTATCATGTATTTGCATGTGATTTACATGCGGATGAAGTTAGCAGCTTTAGGCTGGTTTCACATATCTCTGAAAATGTGGGCCTTTCTCACATTGGCATACGATCCCCTATCTGACCTAACTGATTCATCTATGCCCATTAAGATTGGGAGACCCTGCCATCTAGCCATGTATTCCTTATGAAGATGGCCTGTGTTTCACTGAAACTGGCCTAAATTGTTCTTCTGGTTTGAAGACAACTCACAAATGAAGAGTTAAGGGCCTGTCACACTAAGCGATATCGCTAGCAATATCGCTATGTCTGATACTTACCTCCGACCGCTCCCCCGCTGGTTATCGCTGATCGCGCGAGAACGTCCTGGACTGTTTCTTGTCGTCAGCTTCCTGCTGTGGAGACAAGCGACGTGTGGATGCGGGCGGGAGGACGTCTGGATCGCCTCGTCTGACAGGTAAGTAGCGACCCCCGACCCCTGCGATGTCGCTGGTGAGATCTGCCTGTGTGGCAGCTCACTAGCGACCACTTAAGGCCCTTTTACATTTAGCGATGCACCAGCGATCCGACCAGCGATCCGACCCGGTCAGGATCGCTGGTGCATCGCTAAATGATCGCTAGTGAGCTTTCATACAGAAAGACCTCACAGCGATTCAGCAGCGACGCAGCGCACGATACTTACCATTCACACACAGCGATCCTGACGTCCTCCCGCCCGCCTCCACGCGTCGCTCGTCGTCACAGCAGGAAGTCTCAGCAGGAAGCGCCCGACGAGAAATGGAGCTGGACATTCTCGCGCGATCAGCGATGGACAGCGGGGGAGCCGGTCGCTGGTAAGTATCACACATAACGATATCGCTAGCAATATCGCTATAACGTCACAAAACCGGTGACGTTTTAGCGATATTGCTAGCGATATCGCTTAGTGTAAAACCCCCTTTAGCGATGTACCAGCGATCCTAACCGCATCATATCGCTGGTCGGGATCGCTGGTACATCGCTAAGTGTGACAGTACCTTTAAAGAATGAATGAAGTTTGCTGAAAAATTGAGCTAATGGATCAGATGAAGGCCGTATCCTATCACCTTGATGCATAACGTGGAACGTGCTTAATTATGTTTACTCGTCAATTCTTTATGTCTCTCTATATAATATCATGATGAACAGTGGTACAGAATTGGAGAATACCTAGCTAGGGGCTGTAAAATATGGGAACACCATGGACTGCAGATGTGGCTGCTGTTCCAATGTATCATAAATGGCGCATGATAGGTGTGGGGCATTTTACATTGGAGGCCGGGGGCTTCATGCTACACTTCTTGTAACCTCCTGAATGGTGTAACATATGAGAATGTGAAATGTACATTTATAATTTGCTAGGTGGTCATTTTATAACGGACTGGCAAAGTTATGAAACAAGAACTCTTAAAGTTTCAGATTGATATCACATTAATTGATTCACCCTGAAAACATGAATGTTTGTGTGAATTGCATAAATTTACACATATAGTTCATACTTGACAAAATGTTTGGCAATTAAGGCTGAAAAATGTGAACTTATCTTTCCAGTAAGAAGATATCCTCTAGTTTATCTTTCTACCTTTCTACTCAGTCAAGAGTTTGCACCATAGTGCAGGGTTATCTCTGTGTACTTAGGATGAATCACAAATATTTTCTAAAGGCCCTTTTACATTTAGCGATGCACCAGCGATCCAACCAGCGATCTGACCCGGTCAGGATCGCTGGTGCATCGCTAAATGATCGCTAGTGAGCTTTCACACAGAAAGATCTCACAGCGATGCAGCAGCGACGCAGCGCACGATACTTACCATTCACACACAGCGATCCTGCGTCCTCCCGCCCGCCTCCACGCGTCGCTGGACGTCACAGCAGGAAGTCTCAGCAGGAAGCGCCCGACGAGAAATGGAGCCGGACATTCTCGCGCGATCAGCGATGGACAGCGGGGGAGCCGGTCGCTGGTAAGTATCACACATAGCGATATCGCTAGCAATATCGCTATAACGTCACAAAACCAGTGATGTTTTAGCGATATTGCTAGCGATATTGCTTAGTGTAAAACCCCCTTAAGGACACAACTCTGCAAAATTCATGAGATATTCGATTGCCTGGGTTACTATACATACCAAGACCAGCTCACAACTGTGAGGGGATTTTACTGCATTCAGTCTTGGCAAACCTGTGTAACAGCCTGACTTACATGTCTGCTCCCATTTAGAAAGAATAGGGGCTGTCTTTTACACCACTCAGATTGGAGAGGGTAAGTGGCATGATTTGCCAAATTTACAGTGCGTACAGAAAGTATTCAGACCCGTTTAAATTTTTCACTCTTTGCTTCATTGAAGCCATTTGGTAAATTCAAAAAAGTTAATTTTTTTCTCATTAATGTACACTCTGCACCCCATCTTGAATGAAAAAAAACAGAACTGTAGAAATTTTTGCAAATTTATTAAAAAAGAATAACCAAAATATCACATGCTCATAAGTATTCAGACCCTTTGCTCAGACACTCATACAGTATTTTAGTCACATGCTGTCCATTTCCTTATCATCCTCCTTAAGATGGTTCTATTCCTTCATTGGAGTCCAGCTGTGTTTCATTAAACTGATAGGGCTTGATTTGTAAAGACACACACCTGTCTAAATAAAGGCCCCATCACACTAAGCAAGATCGCTAGCGATATTGTTTAAGCGTCACCGATTTTGTGACGCAGCAGCGATATTGCTAGCGATATCGCTAAGTGTGATACTTACCTCCGACCGGCTCCCCCGCTGTCTATCGCTCATCGCGTGAGAACATCCAGGGCCGTTAATCGTCGGCCACTTCCTGCTGGCGCCGACGAGCGACGCGTGGATGCGGGCGGGAGGACTTCTTCATCGCGGCGTCTGACAGGTAAGTAACAACCGCCGACTGCTGCTGCATCGCTGGTGAGATCTGCCTGTTTGGCAGCTCACTAGCGACCATTTAGCAATGCACCAGTGATCCTGACCGGGTCGTATTGTGGTCAGGATCGCTGGTGCATCGCTAAATGTGACGGTACCTTTAGACCTCACAGCTCAAAGTGCATGTCAGACAAAATGAGAATCATGAGGTCAAAGGAACTGGCCAAGGAGCTCAGAGACAAAATAGTGGCAAGGCACGGATCTGGCCAAGGTTACAAAAAAATGTCTGCAGTACTCAAGGTTCCTAAGAGCACAGTGGCCTCCATAATCCTTAAATGGAAGAAGTTTGAGACCACCAGAAGTCTACCTACACCTGACGGTCCAGCCAAACTGAGCAATCATGGGAGAAGAGCCTTGGTGAGAGAGGTAAAGAAGAACCCAATATCTCTGTGGCTGAGCTCCACAGATGCAGTAGGGAGATAGGAGAAAGTTCCACAAAGTCAACTATCACTGCAGCCCTCCACCAGTCGGGCCTTTATGGCAGAGTGGCCTGACGGAAGCCTCTCCTCAGTGCAAGACATATGAAAGTCCACAAAGAGTTTGCTAAAAAACACATGAAGGACTCCCAGACTATGAAAAATAAGATTCTCTGGTCTGATGAGACAAAGATAGACCTTTTTGATGATAATTCTAAGTGATATGTGTGGATAAAACCAGGCACTGCTCATCACATGCCCAATACAATCCCAACAGTGAAACATGCTGGTGTCAGCATCATGCTATGGGGGAGTTTTTCAGCTGCAGGGACAGGATGACTGGTTGTAATTGAAGGAAACATGAATGCGGCCAAGTATAGAGATATCCTGGATGAAAATCTCTTCCAGAATGCTCTGGACCTCAGACTTGGCCGAAGGTTCACTTTCTAACAAAACAATGACCCTAAGCACACAGCTAAAATAACAAAGGAATGGCTTCGGAACAACTCTGAGACCATTCTTGTCTGGCCCAGCCAGAGCCCTGACCTAAACCCAATTAAGCATCTCTGAACAGACCTGAAAATGGCTGTCCAGTCCACCAACGTTCACCATCCAACCAGACGGAACTGGAAAAGATCTGCAAGGAAGAAAGGCAAAGAATACTTACAGTGGGGAAAAAAGTATTTAGTCAGCCACCAATGGTGCAAGTTCTCCCACGTAAAAAGATGAGAGAGGCCTGCAATTGACATCGTAGGTAGACCACAACTATGAGAGTCAAATTGAGAAAACAAATCCAGAAAATCACCTTGTCTGATTTGGCAAGATTTATTTAGCAAATTAAGGTGGAAAATAAGTATTTGGTCATTAACAAAAGTTAATCTCAATATTCTGTCATATATCCTTTGGTGGCAATGACAGAGGTCAAACGTTTTCTGTAAGTCTTCACAAGGTTGGCACGCCCTGTTGGTGGTATGTTGGTCCATTCCTACCAAACAGTTCTACTTTGGTTTCATAAGACCATATGACATTCTCCCTATATTCGTCTGGATAATCCAAATGCTCTCTAGCAAACTTCAGATGGGCCCGGACATGTACAGGCTTAAGCAGGGGGACATGTTTGGCACTGCAGGATCTGAGTCCCTGGTGTGTTACTGATGGTAGCCTTTGTTGCGATGGTCCCAGCTCTATGCAGGTCATTCACTAAAGCCCCCGTTACACATAGCGATATCGCTAGCAATATCGCTGTAACATCACCGATTTTGTGACATAGCAGCGATATTGCTAACGGTATCACTATGTCTGATACTTACCTCTGACCGGCTCCCCCGCTGCTCATCGCTGGTTGCGCGAGAACGTCCTGGATCATTTCTTGTTAGGCGCTTCCTGCTGGGCTTCCTGTGGCGCTGACGAGCGACGCGTGGACGCGGGTGGGAGGACGTCAGGATCGCCTCGTCTGACAGGTAAGTAATAACCCCCGACCCCTGCTATGTTGCTGGTGAGATCTGCCTGTATGGCAGCTCACTAGCGACCACTTAGCGATGCACCAGTGATCCATATCGTTGTTGGGATCGCTGGTGCATCGCTAAGTGTAACGGTACCCTAAGTCTCCCGTGTGGTTCTGGAATTTTTGCTCACCATTCTTGTGATGATTTTTACCCCACAAAATGAGATCTTGGGTGGAGCTTCAGATCGAGGGAGATTATCAGTGGTCTTGTATACCTTCCATTTTCTTATTATTGCTCCTACAGTTGATTTCATCACACCAAGCTGCTTGCCTATTGCAGATTCAGTCTTCTCAGCCTGGTGCAGGGCTACAATATTGTTTCTGGTGTCCGTCGACAGCTGTTTGGTCTTCACCATAGTGGAGTTTAGAGTGTTACTGTGGTTGTGGACAGGTGTCTTTTATACTGATAACAAGTTCAAACAGGTGCCATTACTACAGGTAATGAGTGGAGGACAGAGGAGCCTCTTAAAGAAGAAGTTACAGGCCTGTGAGAGCCAGAAATCTTGCATGTTTTTAGGTGACCAAATACTTATTTTCCACCATAATTTGCAAAATAAATGTTGCCAATTCAGACAAGGTGATTTTCTGCATTTTTTTTTCTTATTTTGACTTTCATAGTTGTGGTCTACCTATGATGTCAATTACAGGCCTCTCTCATCTTTTAAGTGGGAGAACTTGCACAATTGGTGGCTGACTAAATTCTTGTTTTCCCCACTGTAAATCCAGGTGTGAAGAACTTGCTTCATAATTTCCAAGAAGACTCATGGATGTACTTCCTCTAAAGGGTGCTTCTACTCAATACTGAGCAAAGGGTCTGAATACTTATGACCATGTGATATTTCAGTTTTTCTTCTTTTTTTAATAAATTTGCAAAAATTTCTACCTTTCTGTTTTTCTTTCAGTCAAGATGGGGTGCAGAGTGTACTTTAATGAGAAAAAAAAATGAACTTTTTGAATTTGCCAAATGGCTGCAATGAAACAAAGAGTCAAAAATTTAAAGGGATCTTTCTGTACCCACAGTATTAGAAAGTGTAAATAAATCTTTTTACATACACTAGATGTAAATTTACTGTATTATATTGCTTTACTGTAGGTCCGCTCACTTCACTTGATAAATTTGGATTAAAGAGAAACTATCACCTTCACACTTATTAAGGTATATTATAGTAAGGTGTCTGTAGACACAGTGGCATGTAAAAGTTTACCTTCAATTATGTGAAATCAGAAAAAAACTATACTACATTTCTAATTGGAGGTACAAATTACACAAATTAAACAAAGGAAAATTGACCAATGCAAAAGTTAGGGCACCCTGCATGGCTAGTAGCACGCCCTAAAAATATGTCAGCATGTGAACACTTTTTGTAGCCAGCCTAGAGTCTTTCAATTATTGTTGGAGAGATTTTCATCCATAATTCCTTGGAAAATTCTTCCAGTTCTGTGAGACTCCTGGGTCGTCTTGCATGCACTGCAATTTTGAGGTCTAGCCACAGATTTTCAATGATGTTCAGATCAGGGGACTGTGAGGGCCATTGTTAAACCTTCATCTTGCGCCTTTTGAGATAGTCTATTGGGCCATTGTGGATTTTTAATGAGTGTTTAGGATCATCATTATCCAATTGTAGAAGCCATCCTCTTTTCAACTTCAGCTTTTTTACAAGTGGTGTTAAAATTTCATTGAATTCATTCTTCCGTCTACCCGTGAAATGTGCTCTGTGCCATATTATTAGGTGCAACACAATCCCAAAGCATGACTGATCCACCCCTCCTGCTTAACCACGTCGCAACCTTGGGTTTTTCTATTTTTGCGTTTCTGTTTTTTGCTCACCTTCTTCACAGAACAATAATTGTTTTATTTTTTGATCAATATAGCCATGTGAGGGTTTGCTTTTTGGGGGACAAGTTGTACTTTTGAACGACACTATTGGTTTTATCATATTGTGTACTGAAAAACAGGAAAAAATTCAAATTGTGATGAAATTACAAAAAAAGTGCAATTCCACATCGTTTTAGGATTGTTTTTTTTTGCCATGCTCACTAAATGCTAAAATTGACCTCCCATTATGATTCCCCAGGTCATTATGAGTTTGCAGATACTAATCATGTATAGGTTCTTTTATATTTAAGTGGTGAAAAAAAATTCTGAAGTTAGCAAAAAAAAAAAAAATTCGCCATCTTCCGAGACAAGTAGCGTTTCCATTTTTTGGGATATGGGGCTGGGTGAGGGCTTATTTTTTTAACGCGGAGCTGTTGTTTTTATTGATGCCATTTAGGTGTAGATACGATCTTTAAATCGCGTGTTATTGCATATTATTGTAATGTTGCGACGAGCAAAAAAATCATAATTCAGGCATTTTAATTTTTTTCTCATTACTCCGTTTACTGACCGAACTAATTCTTTTCATATATAGATCAGGCTTTTCTGAACGTAGTGATACCAAATATGCACAGTATATTTTTTAAAAAATTGTTTTATTTTGAATGGCGCGAAAGGGGGTTAATTTGAAAAATCACAGCCCTGCAGTGCTAAAATGATCACAGGGCAGCTGTTATGAATGAGTCACCGAAGGAGGAAAAAACAAAAATACAAGCTAAGTCCAGAAAACTGGAGAGGTTGGTAGCTATCGGATTGCAGACCCCTGATCCTATCCACAACAACTAACAGTAGCCGTTAGGGGTTCCTACGATGCCCTAGACCCCTCGATCACAGCCGGAGAACTAAATAGGCCTAAAGAAAGAAAGGGGAAATCTAAACTGCCCCAGAGCAGACCCCAAAGGAATAGGCAGCCCCAAAAATATAATGATGGTGAAGCAAGATGAAAACACTAACACAGATAGAAAGATAGGTTGAGCAAACGATGGGGCCCAAGCTAACTAAAAAGGACAGGATAGAAAAGCTGCTGTCTGCAATCCGTAAAAAACCCTACCAAAAAATGTCCCAACCGTCTGATAGGAAAAACAGGCCCTGAAGTCGCTAGGACTTCAAAATGACTATATCAGCACTCAGGTAAATTCTGAAGACAGAGCAAAGAGACAAACTTATCAGAGACAAAAATGGAACTCAGCACACCCCCGACCGGGGATGGCTGAACTCCAAAAAACAAGGTAAACGAAACAAAACTAATAAGTTCAATAGCAGAGCAAAACATTATCTTTGGAAGCAGGAATCAGACTGGTCTCTAAGAATCCAGTAGAGAAATCACCAGCGACTCAGAAGGGCGTCGGCTGCCTTATATCCAGTCAGAAGTTCCTGTCACCCAGTCATCATCTACCAGATCAGGTGTTTGGTAATCAGCCTCACTACCTTCCTTCACCAGAAGAGGGAGTTCATCAGACATCGACGGTGAAGGGGAAAATGAACTCACAACAGTACCTCCCCCTTGAGGAGGGGTCACCGAACCCTCATCCGCGCCACCAGGGCGATCAGGATGGGCCCGATGAAAGGCACGAACCAATCTTTCGGCATGAATATCAGATGCAGGGACCCAAGAATTATCCTCCTTGCCATAACCCTTCCATTTAACCAAATACTGGAGTCTCCATCTAGCCAGGCGAGAATCCAGTATCTTCTCAACCTCATATTCCACATTACCTTCAACCAATACCGAGTCAGGAGGTGCCATCACAGGAACTACTGGCTCAACAAACCTCTTTAACAGAGACTTATGAAACACGTTATGGATCTTAAATGTAACAGGAAGAGCCAATCGAAAAGAGACTGGATTAAGAATCTCCAAAATCTTGTAAGGTCCAATAAATCTAGGTTTAAACTTTGGAGAATCCACCTTCATAGCGATATTCTTTGATGACAACCAAACCATATCACCCACCTTAAACTGGGGACCAATGGTCCTATGCCGGTTGGAAAACCGCTGGGCCTTTTCCTGGGAGAGAGACAACTTATCACTTGGTCCCAGATCTGGTGCATTCTCTCCACCACAGTGTCAACACCTTGGCAGGCAGAAGACTCCACCTGCCCTGAAGAGAATCGAGGATGAAACCCAAAGTTACAAAAAAAAGGTGACATCAAAGTGGCAGAACTAGCTCTATTATTTAAAGCAAATTCGGCCAAGGGCAAAAATGAAACCCAATCATCCTGATCAGCAGAAATAAAACATCTCAAATACGACTCCAAAGTCTGGTTTGTTCTCTCCGTCTGCCCATTGGTCTGAGGGTGAAACGCAGAGGAGAAGGACAACTGAATTCCCAGCTTGGAACAGAAAGTTCTCCAAAATCTAGACACAAACTGAACTCCTCTGTCAGATACAATGTTCTCAGGAATCCCGTGCAAGCGAACCACCTGTTGCAAAAACAAGGGCACCAACTCTGAGGAAGATGGCAACTTAGGGAGTGGTACAAGATGGACCATCTTAGAGAATATATCACAAATCACCCAAATAACAGTCATTCTCTGAGAGACAGGCATATCAGAGATAAAATCCATTGAAATATGGGTCCATGGCCTCCTGGGCACCGGCAAAGGCATCAACAACCCACTAGAGTGAGAACAAGGTTTAGACCGAGAGCAAGTCCCACAGGACTGCACAAAATTCCTGACATCACGAGACAAGGAGGGCCACCAAAAAGACCGACTCACCAAATCTCTAGTACCAAAAATACCTGGATGACCAGCCAATGCAGAGCAATCAACTTCAGACATCACTCTCTTCCTCCACTGGTCAGGAACATACAATTTTCCAATGGGACAACGCTCAGGTTTGTCCTCCTGAAACTCTTCCAGGGGACGTCTCAAATTGGGCGAGATGGCAGAAAGAACTACCCCCTCACCTAAGATGGTAGCAGGCTTGGTCACAACAGGAGAATCAGCAAAGAAACTCCTAGAGAGGGCGTCTGCCTTGACATTCTTAGTGCCCGGAAGAAAAGAGACCACAAAATCAAAACGTGTGAAAAACAAGGCCCACTTAGCCTGTCTAGGATTCAAGCGTTTGGCCGACTCCAGGTAAATCAAATTCTTGTGGTCAGTAAGGACCACGACTTGATGTTTAGCTCCCTCCAACCAATGTCTCCACTCCTCAAATGCCCATTTCATGGCTAACAGTTCCCGATTCCCCACATCATAGTTACGTTCGGATGGGGAGAACTTTCGGGAAAAGAAAGCACAAGGATTCATTTTAGATGTTACAGGATCTTTTTGGGACAAAACAGCTCCTGCTCCAATCTCAGAAGCGTCCACCTCTACCTGAAACGGGAGTGAGACATCAGGTTGCTGCAAAACCGGAGCAGAAGTGAACCTTCGCTTCAGCTCCTGAAAGGAAGAAACAGCCTCCGGAGACCAATTCAGCACATCAGCACCCTTCTTAGTCAAATCAGTCAATGGTTTGGCAATACCAGAAAAATGGCTCTAAATTTACGATAAAAATTAGCAAAACCCAAAAACTTCTGGAGGGCCTTCAAAGAAGTGGGTTGAACCCAATCATAAATGGCCTGTAACTTGGCCGGGTCCATTTCAATAGTTGACGGAGACAAAATAAATCCCAAAAATGAAATCCTCTGTACACCAAAAAGGCATTTCGATCCCTTGACATACAGGGAATTCTCCCTCAAAATCCGGAACAGTCCGAACATGTTCCACATGAGAGTCCCAATCCTTGGAAAAGATCAAAATATCATCCAGATAGATGATCAAAAATTTATCCACCAAGTCTTGGAAAATATCATTCATGAAGCACTGGAAGACAAAAGGGGCATTAGTGAGCCCAAAAGGCATCACCAGGTACTCAAAATGTCCCTCCGGAGTATTAAACGCCGTCTTCCATTCATCCCCATGCTTAATGCGAATAAGATTATATGCCCCCCTGAGGTCAAGCTTTGTAAACCAGCAAGCACCTTTAACTCTGGAGAATACATCAGAAATCAGGGGTAATGGATACTGATATTTAACAGTAATTTTGTTGAGGGAACGATAGTCAATACAAGGCCTTAATGACCCATCTTTCTTAGCCACGAAAAAAACCCAGCACCTAGAGGTGAAGAGGATGGTCTAATATGACCCTTCTCCAACAACTCCTTAATATAGGATCGCATAGCCTCGTGCTCGAGTACAGATAAATTGAAAAGTCGACCCTTGGGAAATTTACACCCAGGGCTCAGCTCAATTGCACAGTCATAACTCCTATGAGGAGGCTCATTCAGACTCATTCTCACTAAATACATCATAAAAATCAGCCAAATAGTCAGGAACATCACGCGACTGGGGAGAGGTGGAGAAAACAGGAGCATCACTAAGGGCACACCGACAACCCCAACTCACCACAGACACAGATTTCCAATCCAAAACTGGATTATGGATTTGCAACCAGGGAAACCCCAGAACAATGGTATCATGCAAATTATGCAACACCAAAAATCTGCAATTCTCTTGATGGTCTGGGGCGGCCTGCATTACCACCTGGGTCCAAAACTGAGGTTTATTCTTCGCCAAAGGAGTAGCATCAATACCCCTCAAAGGGATAGGTGTCCACAGAGGTGTCATCGGAAATCCACAACGTTTAGCAAAATCCAAGTCCATCAGGTTCAGAGCTGCTCCCGAATCCACAAAAGCCTTAGCGGAAAATGTGGACAGGGAGCAGATCAGAGTAATTGCCAGAAGAAACTTAGGTTGAACACCACCCACAGCAAATGTGTGTGCAAAACGTTTCTCTCGTTTAGGGCACACAGAAATAATATGCGAGGCATCACCACAGAAGAAACACAGCTTATTACGCCTTCTGAACTCCTGAAGTTGCGCCCTAGACAAAACTCTATCACATTGCATAGGTTCAGACATTTGTTCTACAGGTGGCAACACCTCTCGTGCAGTTTTGCGTTCACGCAAACGCCGATCAACCTGAGTGGCTAATGACATAGAATCGTCAAGACCAGAGGGAACAGGAAATCCCACCATAGTATCTTTTATGGTTTCTGACAAACCCTTCCGAAAGAGAGCTGTCAAGGCACCATCATTCCAGGTAGTAAGGACCGCCCACTTTGACAGTACAACTCTGCAGAATCCCGACCCTGGCTCAATGCCAACAGGGCCTTTTCAACCTGATCAATAGCATTAGGTTCATCATACAACAACCCCAAGGCTTGAAAAAATGCGTTCACATTAGTAAGAATAGGATCATCAGGTTTCAAAGAAAACGCCCAATCCTGGGGATCGCCGCGCAGCAAAGAGATGGCAATTTTAACCTGCTGCGCGGAGCTCCCCGACGAGTTAGGCTTCAAGGCAAAAAATAATTTACAATTATTCTTAAAATTCAAAAATTTAGACCGATCCCCAAAAAACACATCAGGAGTGGGGATTTTTGGTTCAGCAGCGTGTGAATGAGCAAGATAGGCGGAAATTCCCCGCACTTCAGCAGTGAGCTGCTCCACATGATCAGACAATTGCTTAATCTCCATTGAGAAAGAAAAAAAATTCCCCCTACGGCCTCAGAGACATAGAGGAAAAAATATACACAAAAAAAAAAAAAATTCTGACAAACTTCTTTTTTTTACAATTCTTTTCTGCTATTGAGTACCCTAGGATCTGCGGTATGGCTCGTGATTCTGTTATGAATGAGTCACCGAAGGAGGAAAAAACAAAAATACAAGCTAAGTCCAGAAAACCGGAGAGGTTGGTAGCTATCGGATTGCAGACCCCTGATCCTATCCACAACAACTAACAGTAGCTGTGGGGGGTTCCTACTATGCCTTAGACCCCTCGATCATAGCCGGAGAACTAAATAGGCCTAAAGAAAGAAAGGGGAAATCTAAACTGCCCCAGAGCAGACCCCAAAGCAATAGGCAGCCCCCAACATATAATGACGGTGAAGCAAGATGAAAACACTAACACAGATAGAAAGATAGGTTGAGCAAACGATGGGGCCCAAGCTAACTTAAAAGGACAGGATAGAAAAGCTGCTGTCTGCAATCCGTAAAAAACCCTACCAAAAAATGTCCCAACCGTCTGATAGGAAAAACAGGCCCTGAAGTCGCTAGGACTTCAAAATGACTATATCAGCACTCAGGTAAATTCTGAAGACAGAGCAAAGAGACAAACTTATCAGAGACAAAAATGGAACTCAGCACACCCCCGACCGGGTCAGAAGTTCCCGTCAGAAGTTCCCGTCACCCAGTCATCATCTACCAGATCAGGTGTTTGGTAATCAGCCCCACTACCTTCCTTCACCAGAAGAGGGAGTTCATCAGACATCGACGGTGAAGGGGAAAATGAACTCACAACAGGCAGCGCTCATAGCATTCCAGCAATGACAACCACAGGGGTCTCTTGCAGACCCTCTGTTGTCATGCCAAGCAATCGACGACTCACCGTCATGCGACAAGAGCACATATGGTCGGGATTAGTGACGCTCGTCTGGCATGGCTATGTTAAATGCCATTGCCAGAGATTGATAGCAGCATTCAACATGTGAACAGCCATGCGCGGAGCACGATTCCACCCACGGCTGTTAGAGGCACATGATAGCTGTTCAGGTCAGCTGTCATGTGCAGAAAATATGCGGGCTCAGCGTCGTAGTCCACATATAGTATAATGCACTCCCAATAGGCAGGCTCTAAATAGTATAATGCACTCCACATAAGCCTCTATAGTATAGTGTACTCCCCATCGGCAGACTCTATATAGTATAATGCACTCTCGATAGTAATCTATAGTCTAATGCACTCCCCATAGGCAGACACTGTATAGTATAATGGACTCCCTATTGCCTTCTATAGCGTATAATGCACTACCCATATGCAGACTCTATATTGTTTAATGCACCCCTAATAGGCAGACTCTATTATATAATGCACTCCCCATAGGCAGACTCTATATAGTGTAATGCTCTCCACATAGGCAGACTCTATATGCTAAAATGCACTCTTTATAGACAGACGCTATATAGTATAATACCCACCCCATAAGCCTCTATAGTGTAATGCACTCCCTAAAGGCCTCTATACAGTTTAATGCACCCCCATAAAAAATAATAAGTACTCATCTCTCCTCCTCGTTTCCCCGCTGCTCTGAGCACCCGCACATCTCAAGATGCAGACACTGACAGTGGGCTCAACGACGTCATCACTTGGCACCCGCTGTCAGCATCTGCGTCATTGAAGCAGAGGAGGAATGATGGGAAAGGAAGTGTGACGCTCCCTGTCTCATCAATGCTTTCACTGTATCGGCATCCAGTTGATGCAGTTGAACTTGCGATGACAGTCGGGTGGCAGTGCAGGGAGATCGAGTCTCACACCCATACAGTTAACAGTAGCATAGCTCTGGGTGGGTCCATCAGAACGCCCCGGCAGCTACGTTACTGTACAGTAGACATCAGCTACAATCCCTGTGAACTGTGAAACGAAGCTAATTACAGTCAAAATAATCTATACAAGTTTGTTCAGCTTCAAAGAAATCATAGACACCTTAATTTTTTTTTCACTGACAGTGCAAAAAAATGCCTTATTTTTACGGTCTGTCTTGGAATTTCTGGACAGCTGGCAACCCAGACATATGGAGCCTCTCCATCTATAACATACATGTATACTTGTATATGTAGCCAACTCTCTCTTGCTATATATATATATATATATATATATATACAGTATGTATTTGTCATAAAGAGAGATACAAACATACCTGTGTAATGTATACTGTATAGTACTACATATTACACAGATATTTTTGTGTTTATATAGCTCTCACTCTCTCTAGAGAGATACATATTGTGGTGTGACTGATGGTCGTGTGGTTAATGGGAGGTATATGACACAGGGATGGATGCTCCCTGCGATGCAACCCGTAGTATTTTGTCTCTAGTGCACATGAGCACTAAAGATGTCATTTAGTGCACCTGGGTCCAATTTGCCAGTAGCTATGAGAGATTGGAGCATCTGGCTACCCATATGCCTCACCTCTGAGTGAGGGTGCTGACTGTACCCCTGTTTTCCTTCAGGACCTGCAGGTGTTTGAGGACCTGCAGTGAGGTCATGACCATGTGACCAGCCCATGTAATCCATACCTCACCTGTGGGTGTGGTTTCAGGCTACCTAATGGAGCCTGTGTGCTTGGCACATGTTGCAGTGCTGGCTAGTCTGAGCCAGAGGAAGGAGGTCTGTGAGATACATCCGGGGTGGACGGTCTGACAACCGTGAGTAACACTGATCGGGGTCAGGAAGGAGTGTTTATTGGATACCTCTGTGGATAAGAGGCATCCGGGAACCTGTGTGGCCATCACCAACTGGTAACGGACAGGAGTCCGTGGTATGCTGACCGGGGTCAGTAGGAGACTGTGTTTAGGCTATAAAGCTTGCATGCTGGACATGGCACAGCCTGTGTGTCCACAGGTCTGAGAGAGCGAAGCATTACTATGGACATTGAAGATTTGTCTGTCTGATGTAAGACTGTTTGCCCTTTTTGTTCATGTTTCGATGATTTATGGAGAAAATAAACCACATAGACTGTTTTAAGTAAAAGATCGTTCCTGTGTGCCTGAATATCGCTGCCGAGTGAGTACAACCCAACTCACTAGTGATCGCTACGTCACAATATACAAACAAACCTGGGTTATATATGTAGTACACAGGTATGTTTGTGACTGTAACTCTGTCTTATCTATATTTATCGTACTGTGTGTATATACTAAAAAAAGAAAAGAAGCCAGCGCTGCTTAAGGTTAGAACGCATAACATAAAGTGCATATGCACATAATATCTAACTGTATTCAAAATGAGATATTTGGCAAAAAAATTGATCAATTCAATTGAGTCAGAGTAGAGTAGGACCCCCCACATGAGACTGCCTTGGCGCGGCGGGGTGGCTCAATTGAATTGATCAATTTTTTTGCCAAATATCTCATTTTGAATACAGTTAGATATTATGTGCATATGCACTTTATGTTATGCATTCTAACCTTAAGCAGCGCTGGCTTCGTTTCTTTTTTTGCATGTTGGTTTGTGGCTGACCACCACTTTTGCCGTGCGCGCTGGGTTATGTTCGCCATTTTTTCTGTGTTCACTGTGATGGATCTAGGCTGCTGTGCACACACACAGCAGCCCCGCCCTGCCCCAAGCTTTATTTAATTGTGCACCTGTGTCTGAACCTGCATTGCCCTTCATCTATGTTTGCTGGTCAGGCAATGTGTGGAGGCTAAACCTGATATGTCTGCATTCAGACCTGCTTGGCCTTCATCTGCACTTGCTTTTTCTGGCTTCATGGGAGCGATCCAGAAATGCCAGTTAGATATTATGTGCATATGCACTTTATGTTATGCGTTCTAACCTTAAGCAGCGCTGTCTTCGTTTCTTTTTTTGTGTGTATATACTGTATTTATATATACATATATATACATACACAGTACATACAGTATCTGTGTAGAGATGGAGAGATGGTTATGTCAACAGAGCAATGGCATCTCTTTCACTTAGTTCTGTCAATGGGGCGTGACTAGCAACGTCATACTGATTCACCGTGGACAGCCGGCTGTCAGTCAGCATGACATCAGCAGTCCGGAAGCAGAAGAGCTTCTCTGTTGACGTGGAGCAGTAGAATTGCTGGTAGGAGCGGTCAGTGATTTCTCTGAGCTCATGCTGGATAGAACAGACAGATTGTTGCCTCTGTTGGCTCATAGTAAAAAAATAACAGCTGACATAAGCCGTAAAAGATGTGGGCTCAGAGCCGAAGCCCACATCAAAGGGGGAGACCCGACATGCACATGTAGTGAAGAGGTTAAAGGTATATTTCGTTCTTCATGGATGAGCATAACTGAACAGTGCTTGCGAAAACAAGCAACTTTCCAATTTACGGTTTATTGAAATTCATCCTCCCTCCCCTAATAATTAGTTATTTTTTTATTTTAGTGTGAATAGCATGTTGTCTTGCAGATTGGCCACCCCAGTCTAGTCACAGTGGCCAAACATGCAGAGAGTTACTAACGACTTTCCACATGAAGCTGGCCAGTATCATTGATGCTCACTCTTAGCTCCTGAACTCGCCAAACTTCAGAGCTACTGTGCTCCTCCAATGCTGCCAAAGCAGCTGCACATAGCAGCATCAGAAAGCATATAGTTTGGGCCAGCAACACAAAGATTCTTCTGATTTGGACTGTCATTTCAAACAGCAGTGCACTGCCCCCAGCAATTTGGAAGCCGAGATGCTTTAAACTGCGCATTCCTAATTCATAACATTGGTTGACACTTTTATAGCCAAAGGCTTTTGAACTTGTGCAATTTTCCAAACAGGGCATCAACAGTGTAAAGAAAATCACAGCATGAACTACTTTGGACCAATTCTTGGATAAGCTTACTCTAGGTCATTTTCAATGGTTCCATGAAAAATGATCTGCACTCAGACACAAAACTGATTTAAAGCACAACGCCAATATTTTAGTTTCAGTGCCGGAGTGGTGCTTTAAGCATAAGTCCCATACTCCCGGTCATATACTCACCATCTGTTGTCTTCACCCATTTTTGGCACTTTCGTGGCGCCATCTTGTGAGCTCAGCTTCTGAGTGGCCGGAACTCAGAAGCTACGTCACAAGCTTTCAATGCAAGTCTATGAGCCCCAGAACAAGGCCAGAATAAGGCTCTCATAGACTTACATTGATTAGTGACCTGGATTTTAAGCACCACTCCAGCAGTGAAGTTAAAAAAAAACGCTGGAGTGGTGCTTTAATTTACAAATAAAACAACCATTTTTCATCAATAGAACAAAACTAATAAAGCTAAAGTAATATCTCACACAGAGGTTCCCACTTTGAAATATGAAAGTTCTGGTTCAAGAGGTTTCTCAATTACAGGGCACTGTGTTGTGTCTTCTCTAACTGTGGTACTACTAAAAAGCCAAATACTTGTCAAATACAACGCGCCATCACTAGGGCATCCTTGTGGGGATAATGCACTCTTAAGAAAAAAAGAAAATTACAAGAATAACAGAATATTTTGTAGAGGTATGATACAGGGCAGGCAGGCATAGAGATACATTACTGTACATCATTTAACAAAATACAAAGCTAATGAACAAAAAAGAAATCTAAATCAAATTAATGTTTGGTGGGACCACCCTTCCAGTTACACTTGCACAAAGTCAAAGATTTTGTAGGATTTTAATCAGGAGTATGAGTAGCCAATTAAACCAGATGGGTGATAGTGATCATCATCTTCATCTCTAGGTTGAAATACAGGTTTTAAATGAAAAAAATAACAGATTTAAAGGGAACCTATCACTTGATTTCCCCTCTATAAACTTAATCCTCCACATTTAAGTCATCTTGAAGCGCACTCCAGCAACCTGTTCATAAGTGCCCCACTTCTCCACATATCTAAGAAAATATCTTTTATGATTCTCCCAAGTCATACGCTAATTGCTGTAGTCTGGTCCAATGGGTGTCACTGGTCTGTGCTTTGCAACTTCACTATCCCTGCATTCTCCATCCTCCTGCCTTGATTGAGGTGGATGACGTTTCTTATGTTGTCCACAATCTCTTCAACTCTAGCACATGCATAGTTGAGAAAAAGAGTTGTGAAGGTACAAAAAATGCTGTGGGTAGCATAGCAGACATCAAACACGTCAATCAAGGTAGGAGAGCCTGTGATTGCAAGGACAGAAAAGTTTCTGAGCACACACCAGCGACATCCTTCGGACCTGATTGAGCCAATTAGCATATGGCCCTGGAAGATTGTGAAATGTATTTTCTTATATATGCGAGGGAGCTGGGTATGTATGAACAGGTTGATGGAATGCTGTTCAAGGCAAGTAAATGTGTTTGATTTAGTTTATATGGGGAAATCCTGCTCAGTTTCCCTTTAAAACTTGGTGAGGAACTGCCAAACTCTTAAAGGGAATCTGTCACCCCTTTTTTGAGATATCAAATAATGATATCATTCAATTGTGTGTCACATAAGGATTCTCTTAGTACTTTTGCTTCCCCCTGACCCCGCACCTTTCATGCATAAATACCTTTTTTATATCGGTTCAGATATATGTAAACTGCCGCTGTCCGGTCCGCTGGGCGGGGCTTAGTCAATGGCTCCCCCCTCCCTGTCTTGCTCTACAAAAGAAGAAATGGGTAGAGCAAGACAGGGAGGGGGGAGCAGTTGAATAAGCCCCACCCAGTGGACCGGACAGCGGCAGTGTACATACATCTGAACCGATATAAAAAAGGTATTTATGTGTGAAAGGAGCGGGGTCAGGGGGAAGCAAAAGTACTTAGAGAATCCTTATGTGACACACAATTGAATGATATCATTATATGATATCTCAAAAAAGGGGTGACAGATTCCCTTTAAGGCCCCGTCACACACAGCGATCTCGCTAGCGAGATCGCTGATTTTGTGATGCCACAGCGATCTCGCCAGCGAGATCACTTTATGTGACGGGGATCAGCGACCGGCCCCCCTGCTGGTTATCGCTGATCATGCAGCATCGGCCTGGGCCGTTTTTCGATCGCTGGTCTCCCACTGGCCAGCGCGCATCGCTGCAAGTGGCAGCGAGAGACCAGTGAACAGTGACTCTGGACGCTGGTTTCTAATGTAAACATCGGGTATCCAGGAGCCGCGGCTCCTGGATACCCGCTGTTTACCTTGGAAACTGGCGTACACGCTGGTTTCCAAGGTAAACAGCGGGTATCCAGGAGTCACTCGTGTACGCCGGTTTCCAAGGTAAACATCGGGTATCCAGGAGCCGCAGCTCCTAGATGCCCGATGTTTATATTAGAAACCAGCGTCGCTGGTCCTGATCGCTGGAGGGGCTGTCTTGTGACAGCTCACCAGCGATGAGCCTAACGATGTCCCAGCGATCCCATCATGTCGGATCGTTGGCGGGATCACTGGGACATCGTTATGTGTAGCGGGGCCTTTACAAAGGTGAGGCTGTGGAAGACAATATCATGTCACATGACATACACCATATCAAGACTGAGCACAGCAGCAAGATAGTTATGCTGCATGAGCCAAGTCTCTCCCAGGTAAAGATTTCAAAGCAAACTGGGGTTTCAAGATATGCAGCTGAAGTTGTTTTGAAGAAGTACAAAGACATGGGGAATGTTGTGTACTGTAGATGCACTAGATAGCCAACAAAACAGCAGCAGATGAAAGACGCATCATGCTTACATTCAAATCCGAAGATGTCCAGCAGCAACTTCAGCTCAGAACTGGCAGCAACCAATGGGACCCTTGTGTGCCCATTTCCTGTGCTAAGAAGTCTGGCCAGAAGTGGTCTTTATTGAAGACTTGAGACCAAAAAGCCATAGCTTTGACATAGAAACAAGCAATTCAACTGTGTGCAAAAACATACAAGCTGGGGTGCAGAAGAATGGCAAGAGGTGCTCTTGACTGATGCGAAATATTTGTCTGTAACAGAAGTTTGTTTGCTGAAGGGCTAGCAAATGCTACAATAGTGAGGCTCTGCAGACAACAATGAAGCATTGTGGAGGTTCACTGTAAAGGCCCCGTTACACATAACGATGTCCCAGCGATCCCACCAATGATCCGACATGGATGGGATCGCTGGGACATCGTTAGGCTGATCGCTGGTGAGCTGTCACATAGACAGCCCCTCCAGCGATCAGGACCAGTGAGCAAGCTGGTTTCCAATGTAAACAGCGGGTATCTAAGAGCCGCGCGGCACTTGGATACCCGCTGTTTACCCTAGATACCAGCGTGCTGGTATCTAGGGTAAACAGCGGGTATACATGAGCCGTGCAGCTCTTACTTACCCGATGATTACATTGGAAACCAGCGTCCACCGTCGCTGATCGCTGGTCTCTCGCTGCCACAAGCAGCGATGCGCGCTGGCCAGCGGGAGGCCAATGATCAAAAAATGGCCCAGGACGATCCTGCACGATCAGCGATACCCAGCAGGGGGGCCAGTCGCTGATGGATGTCACACACAGCGATATCGCTGGAGAGATCACTGATACGTCACAAAATCAGCGATCTTGCTAGCGAGCTCACTGTGTGTGACGGGGTCCTAAGTCTGGGGCTCAATTTCAGCAAATCGAGTTGGGGATATGGTCTGGATTAATGGTGTCCTCAGTGTAATACAGCATTGGAACTGGAAATGTTTAGTTCCAAATTTATTCCGTGGGAAGAAAACTACCCCAAATATACATATTGTCATTAAGAACTATTTTTTTCAATAAAAGTTTTTGCAATGTGATGTAGTAGGACAATTCAATGACTTCTATTTATTTAACTGTTCAGAAAACCTTTTAGAACCGTCCCAATTTCTGCTCTGATGTTTCGTATTGCAGCTTCTACTAACAGGACAATGCTGTCTACAAATATTCGCATTTTCTGTGAAGTGAAAGGCTTGTTTGTTAAAAGGAAAAAGGTCAATGAAATGCACTTCTTATCTCTTTAACTCTGATCACAGACACAGTGAAACAATTGTTATCTTCAAAATGGTCCCAGTCATCACTTTTCACACTTTCTAATGTCACTCCCTTCTAGTAATCTGCTGCCAGTAAGTGGTAAATTACAGCCTGCTATCTCATCCAAAACAGAATTTACTCATTTCAATATGTTTTCTTTTGAAATCTGCCTTAAATTGACATAATGCATTTGAAGCCTTACTAGACTTCATGTGCCATTCTATATTCCAGGAGAATCCAACATTCATGAAACTCTCCTCTAAAAATATTATGATAACAGTTATGATGAACATATAGTAAAATGCATACAATCAGGCTCAGACTGGCCCACAGGGTAACAGGGGAATCTCCCGGTGGGCCCCTGTGCAGATCTGGGCCCCCAACCCCACTATATGGATGATACATGGCATAATTCACTTGATTTACTCTGTACAGAAAAAAAGCAGCATCTCATTATTCATTAACCAAACTAGCTAGCTTATTATTATATAGAGATAGAGGTAAATTTGTGAATGAGGGTAGTGTAATATTTGTACACAGGTGAAAAGTGGGCCCCTCAAAGTCAATGTTACTGGTGTGCCCTTGGCACCCCAGTCCGACACTGCATATGATCATGTAGTGTGAAGAAATATGCATTGGTAGCAAGAAATATCAATTACATAGAAAGAAACAAAAGGGCTTATCTGTATTTCACTATACATTTATACACTCTGAAAATGATCTGCTTTGTTACCCGGTTTACAGAGCACTTTATGGTAGCTACTGCCTGATTTTTACTGGGGTGGAACTATAAAAGAGAGAGGAACACTCATCTGTTACAGTTCATCACTGGTGGTCTTTGTGGGGGTCAAGGAACAAGAAAAAGAATTGATCAAGAAGGAAAATCAAAAGACTATCAGAATACTTAATGAATCCTGCGTTGAGCAGGGGGTTGACAACAATGACCCTTGAGGTCCCTTCCAACTCTACCATTCTATGATTCTAGATACTCAGAGTCAGAAGAGATACTGAAGCTATTCACTAGGTTTTCATATAATAATAATCTTTTTTCTCTTTCAGTGTTATACCAGTGAAGAAATATTTGCTCATTATGGAAACCAAATTTCTGAAGTAAACTTCAAAGAAGCCTGCCCTGCTCTTTTATATCTAATGTTCACTCACCCATGTGCATACGAAGAAGAACCAAGTGAAAGGCCCACCCCTGCACAAGGTAGAATTCACTTATGTCCTCAAGTGCAAAATGTGTTATTGAAATGCGAACTAAATCCTCCCTACACTTCGCACCTATACTTCTAGAAGTTTACAAAAATAGTTGTTTTTTAATTTACTATATTTACAGTCCCCAAAATATTTTATCATGAGTATTTTTTATATTAATGTGGTAATCCCATCTGGAACATTTTTGGCATATCAATAGGATATGGCATACACGTCTTATAGATATTTGTCTCTGCATTCTATGGGGGCAAGCACCTGGGCTCAGTTCCCTAGATACATATACTGTAGGTCCCAGCAGTGGCCTAGTTTGGGTTGTCAGCACCCGCGGTAAGGTTGACAACCCAAACATGAACCCTCAAGACCATGAACCTCTAGTGCTTCGGGAGTTCCTTCTATAATTCAATTATTTCCTAAGCACACAGACTGTAATTTGAGGAAATTACTGGTGTAATTATAGTTTACACTTTGACCTCCTAGTTTTTTACATTTTTTCCTAAAATTGAAAAAAGTTATATATTGTTGTTTCTTGGCTTTTTTATTACATTATTTTAGTTAACTAATAGCTTTATCACCCTAACCCTATCCCTAAGTCTAACTGTAAAGGTACTGTCACACTTAGCGATGTACCAGCGATCCCGACCAGCGATATGACGTGGTCAGGATCGCTAGTACATCGCTAAGTGGTCGCTAGTGAGCTGCCACACAGGCAGATCTCACCAGCGACATCACTGGGGTCAGGGGTCGCTACTTACCTGTCACACTAGGCGATCCTGACGTCCTCCCGCCCGGCTCCATGCTTGTCGCTCATCTTTCCAGAGGAAGCGCCGCACGAAGCTGACGATGAGAAACGGTCCAGGACGTTCTCGCGCGATCAGCAATAACCAGCGGAGGAGCGGGTCGTTGGTAAGTATCAGACACAGCGATATCGCTAGCATTATCGCTATAATGTCACAAGTTATAGCGATATTGGTAGTGATATCGCTTAGTGTGACAGTACCTTAAGCCTAACCTTAGAACTAACCTAACTCCTCCCTAACCCTATCCCTAATTCTAACTCTAAGCCTAACCTTAGCACTAACCTAACTCCTCCCTAACCCTATCACTAAGGTCTAACTCTAAGCCTAACCTTTGCACTAACCTAACTCCTCCCTAACCGTATTCCTAAGTCTAACTATAAGCCTAACCTTAGCACTAACCTAACTCCTCGGTAACCATACCCCTAAGTCTATCCCTAGATTTAAGCCTGACCCTAAACCTAAACCAATCCCTAATCATAGTTAGGGTGAAAAAGTGGAAAAATATAAGAGCAGCTTTTAGTAATGAATGAATACTACAATATTGAACCAATCATGTGCACAGCACTTGGTTCAATACAGTCTTCATTCATTACATGCTAATCTTTTATCATGTCCATCACTGCTAATGGGGAGTGCAGTAATGAAGATGATTTAGCTTTCACATGACAAAGGGCACTTCAGTAAACTGAGCTTTGTCATTTTGGTTGCTGCCTATGTAGAGCGCAGTAGGCATTGGTAAATTCATTTTACCTGCTGCAATCGTAAGCAGCTTGAGGAAGACACTCACTCTGTGCGCTTACAGGTGCTGATCACTTCACAGTGTGTCCTGGTGTGGGGAAGAGCCAGAAATGATATTTTGTGCCCCCCTAGACTGTGGCACCTGGGACAGCTGTCCGCCTGGCCCAAGTAACACTATGGAAGTGGGACCCAGCCTACAGATATCATACATTTCTGCCAAATCCTATCAATATGCTGCAAGTGCGCAAGATGGAAGAACTCGTCTTCTCGTATTTTAAGCTGTAGAAGGTTGCATATCTTATATGCTTTGCAAACTTCTAAATACAACAGAAGAAAGATTCCTTGGTGCCATTTAATTCCAAAACTACCAATTTACTAACAAAGCAAATATAAGTGCTGCATGTAACTGTTCAGACCCTCACATCAATTTCCACCATTGTATCATTTATCATTTATTTAGTTGGTGGATGATAAATTATAGCAGCTGATGTGCCCTTTAAACTCTTTTCAATGTTCTGCTTTTGTTTCTCCCTTCCCTTCATCCAAGAATATAAAGTTTTTTTGGTTGTTTTTTTGCTTGCACTGCAGTCATAGCCATATGAAGACTTTTTTTCTCAGAGATGAGTTGTATTTTTTAATGATACGGAAATGGTTAAATAAAATGCAACTGTACCATTTTCTTTTTTTTGGGGGGGAGGTAGGTGAGGGTTAGTTTTTACAGAGCTCGTCCTGCTGTAAAAATGACTTGGTAAAATTCATTCCTGTGTTAAGTAGGATTATGGCTAAACCATTCATGTCCATAACTTCTTTATTTCTTCATCGCTGGACTTGTGAGGGCTTGTTTTTAGCACGAAGAGCTGATGTTTTTATTAATATTATTTTGGAGTACATACGATTTGATTGCTTTTTGTTGCATTTTTTGGGGAAGTTGAGGTGGCAAAAAATGAAAATTCTGGCATTTCTATTTTTTTCTCTTTTCTGTATATAGCTTATGGGTTAATTCATTCTTTATTTTCATAGATCGGACTTTTGCAAATGGGGCCATGCTAAATATATAGATTTTTATTTCTTAATTTTTGAATAGAGAATAGGGGAGTGACTTTTGATCAGTTGTACGTGATACTATCCTAGAGTGTTGTAGTATATATTAGAAATGACGATCTCTTATTAAGTCTAGCCTATAGCTGGGCATCATGAGAATTCAAAGGTAACAGCGATGGGGTCTTCAGTAGGCCCACGGTTATGAAAGCAAACCATCAGCACTTGGTGATCTCATGGCAGAGTGAAAAGGGGCCATTGCTGCCAGAAATATTGCGTCAAGTGATCCTGCCATTTAAATAATGCTTTCAGAAATTGACACTCTTACAAAATCTTTCCGAAAGTGAAGGAATGGGATGGTGCCAGGGGTGGAGACTTTGAGAGTCCATCAAATCCAACAGATCATAATTCCTATAGAGATGACTTTCTGTTGCACGGATGTCTGGAGATTTGCGGAGTTTTTTGAGGCATGATCTTAAATTCGGCACATCCTGCTTAACCCGATTGACTATTTTTTGTGTGACGCTCTTGCGTTCATTGCATTTGAACAATACAAATTGTTTATGTGCAAGAGATCATGTAGTCACTTACTGCTCTCACTGTTACAGTATATTATGAAGGATAATTGCATCCATAAAAAATGTCTTAAAATCACAAAGTGATAAGTACTGGCAAAGAGCCAATATGGAGCATATGCTTTATTGGACACACCATGTTTCTTCCTGACATGACAACTTCATGTGTACAGAAGAATACATGCTGAAAGGTTAACAATAACTGGAGACATAAAAAATGATTCAGTAAAATGGGAGTGCCAAGTCAGCAGAACTCTACTATACCATAAAAAGTCTCCGAGATAAGACAAGTGATCTGAAGAACCACAATGCATTTAAAGACTGGAAAAGTAGATTAAAGTTTACCAGACTGGGTTCAATATGAAACTGGTTGTATACGTAGCCAATTATTATGCTGCTATGTATAGGGAATGCCATGACGTTACCGCATTTTTTTTTGAAAAATAAGTTAAATTACACTACATGACAACTCAAGTTTTCTAAAGCTTCCATGAACTTGAGTGTGTTAGGTAAAGAATAGACATAGCTAGTTGAAATGGTAATGAGCCGAGTTCCAAGACGTGTCTGGCTTCCTTTAATGTGTCAGAGGTCTCTCAGGTACAATACTTTCTTGCAGGTGCAATAAATGGCATTTGCCAAGACAGGACCATTTAAGCGTAGTGTGCCCATTCCTCTTTTTATGCATCTTTGAATTTCCAAGAATTTGAAGTATCAGCTTTTCAGAGTTAGAGTAGCACTGGATCTACAGACGTTTCTTTTCTTTGCCGTTACGGCTACTTATTTTCACTTAACATGACACGTCCATGTAGTCTGGTGTTTACTACTGTTACAATGTTACACTTCCTTTATAGAGTCAGATAGTTTATTCTGTTACTAACACATTATTTGGATTAAACAGAATCCTTTTCTTTTCGATTTTATAGGTTGAAAGCAAAGCTAAGGTGTAGAAGTCTCCCAGATTATGCTAGCACTGGTCGGTCCAAATTTAGTTACAGCTCTCCTTCATAAGGAAAAAACATTCCTTCGTCAATACCTTAGTATCCATATCAGTCAGTTGACTCTTCGTAACAGTTTATTCAATATTTTAACAACTGATTATATCAGTGGAATATAATTGACTTGTGGACTTTCTATTCCTTTACAGTTTGGGGATTTGGCTTTCTCACAGTAACCATCATAAACTTGACATCACTGCTTGGACTGATTATTAGCCCTTTGGTAAAGAAGCCTTATTTTCCAAAAATATTAACTTACTTTGTGGGATTGGCCATTGGAAGCTTGTTTTCTAATGCTATATTTCAGCTTATTCCAGAGGTAAGTGACTCTTGTGCTTTAAAGTTAAAAATGTTTTGATAATAAAACTAATATAAAGACAAAATTTGTGTATTTTTTCATGATGATAAAACATAAATTTATACCATGAAGTAATACATAAAATTGAAAGCATTGAATTAATATTTTCAGGGATAATTTCCAAGTCCTTCACGACGTCCCGATGCATAGTTCAGTTATTAAAGGCCTTTTAGGGTTCAAAGAACAGGACTTTTTCTGTTCCACAAATAGCTCCAAATTTTCCTATTTCCGTAAGGCACTTAAATTGGTGACTTTGTTAAAGGGGTTTCCTCAAGTTATTAGGTTTCTTTAATTGGCATGAAAATAAACTCGTTCGCAATTGACTGGATTTTTCTATCCACTGTCACTCTCTTGCAATGGGAGCTTTTACCTTCAATAGTCTACAGTTTGATTCCATGGAGCTCGGCCACCAAATCCTGTGAGGTTAACTCCTAATATCCCAGCCACCTCTCTCCAGCCCATTGAGTTCCTTGCAGTAGTTAGCTGCTCCTCTCCTTCATCTATTGAGAAGCAGCATTCTGTTCTCCTAGATCAGGTCTCCTAATCATGCTCACTCTTCTTGTCCTGAACTGTCTGCTTGTTCAAATGCCATGTCATATGTACAGTATGTGTAAATGTAGAAAGACAAAAATTCAGGCAGCACTCCATAATTTTCCAAATGAAAGCATGGTAAAGTTTATGGTTTGAGAAAGGCTCAGTGTGAGCCGAAACGTCGCCCAGACATGTGGGTCTGAATAAACCATACCACCCTTTCACTTGGAAAATTATGGAGTGCTGCTTTAATTTTAGTCTTTCTGTCTAATTTTGGGCAAGTATTGGACTTTTTTGCCTGGGAGGCCTGGCACTCACTAGTAAATATTGTAATGTTCCAATTTTATATTTATGTGTAAATGTAGTTATAACAGTGTAGACTAAAAAAATAGCACTGATAGCTGAATGTGTTACAGCAGAACTTGTGCTGAGCATTTTAATTCTAATAATACCACAGATCTGCTATTCATCAGAACTAGAACTCAAGGAAGAGTGTCTGCTCTGCCAGAAACCAGTAGGTAAAGAGATTGTGAGGAGATGGCATAGCTCCAAGCTGCTCAAGAGACAACTTGAGAATATCCCTTTAAGGCACCATAGTATATGCCACTTACATTTTAATTATCTGAATATTTTCATCTTTTACCTATAGCCTGATTTTTGTGATCTTTGTTCCCCTCCTTTCACGGAAACTGCAGATGTCATTGATGTTTATTTGTTTTAAATGACATCTCATGTTTTAAAATTTGTACAAATAATACTTACAAGAACTCATTGTAACATTTAGTACAGGATGCCAAGGTAGACTGGGACAGACTGTCTTTGTTTTGGTTTGAAAGCAACTCCAGTACAATAAGAGGCTGAGGCTAACATTTGTGTATCTTGTTGCAGGCATTTGGATTTGATCCTAAACATGATAATTATGTTGAAAAAGCAGTGGCTGTTTTTGGAGGCTTCTACCTCCTAATGTTCGTTGAGAGAATATTGAAAATGGCTTTAAACATCTATGGAGAGGTAATATTATTGCTTTAGAGTATTTTTGTTCAGGCTGACTTGAATCCATCACTTCAACTTGTACAACTTGTATTGTTTTTTTTTCCTTTTAGGATATCCACACCCACTTAGAAATTGACCAACCTCCTCACCAGGAAATGAGCAAAAAACAACCAAAGTACAAAAATACAAATGGAGCCACCATGTTTGTAAACTCTGATATAACAGAAGTAAATGGTACTATCAACCCTGATCAAGTCAGCGTGGTTTCCTCAAAAGTATGATACATTCTCTTTCATACTAAATTATGCTTGTTGCATTTGGCGAGGTGGGGCTATAGAGTATTGAGAGTGGAGAGAGAATTTTTTTACTGACGTTTTTAACTCCTTTAACCCCAAAGCCTGTTTTCACCTTCGCATTAGGAGAGCCCTTGATGTGCCTAAACAGTAGAAACAGCCCACAAGTGACACCATTTTGGAAACTAGACCCCTCATGAAACTTACCTAGATGTCTGGTAAACACCTTGAACCCCAAGGTGCTTCACAGAAGTTTATAATATTAAGTCTTCAGTGGTGTCCTGCAAGGCAATAGATTTTAACTGAACATACGTTCGAGTTACTGAATCAACCAAATCCTGTCCATGTAGCCCGTGGCCCCCCTCCTTGCTTCTGCTCATTGGGTCTCACATGCCAGCTATGGCAGTAAAGTCCTGATGGAGGCTCTGCCAATAATGTCCCCATGTACATTTGATATCACAGAATAGGAGTGTGAAATCTGGGACCTGCTCTGGCAATGTCTGCTTCTGTCACCAGGTGCTACCATATTCATTCTGTGGATGGTGCTGGTGATGTTGGTGATGCCAGATTCAGAAGCTCTGCGCAGCACAGGGCCTGTCCAGCCACTAAGATTAGGGTGGCTGAGACCTGTAGTGCCATCTAGTCTAGCAGAATGGGTGGATCTGTGTGTGTTATTCAGCTGGAGTAATCAGCTCCCTGCGCTGGTCAATTGGACAGAACAATGCCCTACAAAAACTCTGAGCTTACTACTGGTAGTTGCCAGATATAGTTTTCCTCTTTTTTACTGCTCCTTCTCAGCTTCTGTTTAGTCTTGTATAGGGTTCTTGTTGTAATCTCTGTTCATTTATTGACTATTCTTCTGTCTTCTGATTTTGTACCCTGTATGCCAACATGACTCTGACCAAGCGATCTGACTATTCCTGCCCCGTCACACATAGTGACTCACCAGCGATCCCAACACCAATATCAACTTGTCAGGATTGCTGGTGTGTCGCTACATGATCGCTGGTGAGCTGCCAAACAGGCAGCTTCACCAGCGATCAGCACCAGTGACGATGACGAGTGTGTCGCTGTGTAGCTTAGTTACCAGCGCGCTGGTGCAGGGAGCTGGTAACCAAGGTAAACAGCGGGTTTCTAAGTGCCGCTCGGCACTTTGAAATCCGATGTTTACCTTGGTTACCAGCTCCTGCTCGCTGATCGCTGGTCTCCCGCCTGTCACACGCAGCGATGCGTGCTGGCCAGCGGGAGACCAGCGACCAAAAAAATGTCAAGAGGTTTCCACAGCGATCAGCGATACCCGGCAGGGGGGCCGATCGCTGTCACAAACAGCGATCTCGCTGTTGAGATTGCTGTTGCGTCACAAAACTTGTGACTCAGCAGCGATCTCGCTAGCGAGATCGCTGTGTGTGACGGGGGCTTAACTCAGCAGCCAGCAGCCTGCTACACAGCACTAACCTTGGGACCCCTGTGTAAGTCAAGATACCTGTGCATGGGTTAAAGGGTGAAGGCCAGGACAACGGAGTGGCTAGAACAAAGCCTCTCCGTGGTGGCCATTTTTAGAGCTACCAGGCATTCACTGACTGTGCTCCATTACAAGGAATAAAACTAAATAAATAATGATGTCACGTGAGTTTGTATGCACAAAATGATGCCTTGGTTATGGAATAATTCATATGATTACATAGCAGTAATAAAATAACGTACACACCCGTGATGTAAAAAGCATTAATGGAGCTCCATAGCAAACTAGGACATATTTGTGGACATTAATGTGCATAATTCCTGTGCATTATCCAAGTATTGTGGCAACACAATGCATAATATCCCACTACTGTGATATCCACTTAAGTCCTGTGCTCAATTAGTAGATTATCCATGCACTGTGGCACAGTGTGAATATGTTCTGTACTTTGACATCACTGTGTGCCTTATCCTTGTTCATTAAATTAATTAGCCCTTTACTGTGACATTAGTAACTGTATAAGCTCCATACTGTGACTACTCTATCTTTATTACCAGTGTGCTATGATTAGTTTGTACCAACAACAAGAAGTCCTACCGAGAGTGAACAGTAGACAACATGAAGAGAACCATTAATTTCGCCCTTAGCTTCTTCCAGGGGGACCTTTTTCTTATAAACTACTACATTGATATTTTTCATTGAATGTTTACAAAATTATTTTTAAGCAAGTAATTTCCTTTTAAATCCTTAGTCAGGGTTAGTGCTCTGGTGCCCTCTACTGGGTGTTTAGAGTAAATATGCTTTGTACCTACATTTTTAATATTTATTAATAAAAGTCTATCTTTTATTTGAAATTAATGGTTCTCTTCATGTTGTCTACTGATCACTATTAGTAGGACTTCTTGTTGTTGGTATGGTTTTGAAGTGCCATTTTCATTATTTTTAGGGCTAAATATCCTTGAGTAGAGTTGAGCGACTTTAGTCGGATCAGGTTTCACGAAACAAAATTCGTTTCAGATGAAACTGGTCCGACTAGGGCAAAAAAAGTCGGAGTTTCGTCCGAAACCCGACCCCAATGCAAGTCAATGGGAAATAAAAGTCGGCATTGGGCGGATGACATTCATCCACTCAATGCTGACTTTTATTCCCCTTTGACTTGCAATAGGGTCGGGTTTCAGACGAAACTCCGACTTTTTTTGCCCTAGTTGGACCAGTTTCATCTGAAACGAATTTTGTTTCATGAAACCCGATCCGACTAAAGTCGCTCAACTCTATCCTTGAGTAATTCTATGATTAGTTTGTGCATAATCCTGGTATATTAAAAGCAGCACAAGGTAATTTCAACAATTAGTTTTATCATGATCTGAGGTTATCCTTTACAGTGATTATGGTGTCTACATTTTTGCATTCTTCCATATAATTACATGCTACTGGCTTGCTTGGAAATAGTTTATGATTGCAAAAAAACATTTACCTACGCTATGTGGAGGAAAGTATTGGGGCACCTATAGGAGCTTTAATGACCTCCCATTCTAAATCCACAGGCATTAAGGCCGGTTTCACATGTCAGTGTCTCCGGTACGTGTGGTGACAGTTTTCTCACATGCCGGAGACACTGACACACGTAGACCCATTCAAATGAATGGGTCTATGTATATGTCAGCGTGTTTTCACGGAATGTGTGTCCGTATGCAGAACACGCAGACATGTTCGATTTCACCCGGACACACGGGCTGCAAAACGGGCTACACACGTGCACATGGAGAACAGTGCACATTGTCCTCCGTGTGCATGGACGGCTGTCGGGGAAGAAGCGCTACTGTAAGCCGCTGTTCCCCGTTGGCAGGTGCTGAAGCTGGCTGTCATTCTCCCCTGCTCTGCTGCCGGGAGATTTCCTCAAGGAATTCCCGGCACAGAGCTCAGCGAGTCCGCGCCCGGCTCTGCCCCCTGTCTGCGGGACTCCATGTCAGTGCTGAGGTGACTACATCAGAGGAGATTTTCTGAGGACCTCACTGCAGCACCTCCATTCTAATCACCTCAGCACTGACCTGTCTACACAGTGACTGCCACAAAAACCACCTCCGAACTTCTAGCGCAGCCATAGCAGGATACTCACCAGCCCCCGCTACAGAGCAGGAAGAGGAGGTGCCATGTTCAGGCTTTGGAGGACTGATTTTAACCTCATCAGCGCCAGGTGTTTATGTCATACGCGAGCAGCAGCTGATGGGCAGAAACCTCCGGTCCTGCTAACTGTGAGTATCCTATGGCGGTCAGGCAGATGGCAAGCAGCTTCTGGTGCCATGAAGCCTGCAGGTATTTCTGCTGTCTCACAGGGGTCCCAGAGGAAGCCCCCACTGTGCGTTGTGCCACAGCAGCGATGGAGGAGCCCGGCTCAGAGCTTCTGCAGCTGGAGCCCTCGTGACATCCGCCACTGTGTGCTCCCCTCTCACCTGGTGCCAGACTCCAGCCCTGTCCTCCAGCCCTGGGCACCCACATTCACCCGCAAACTCCCTGGTGTCCGCTCCCTTCTCAGACAGCCGCCGAAGGAGCAGGGCAGAATGACAGCCGGCTTCAGCCCCTTCCGGCGGGGAACAGCACTTACTGTAGTGCTTCTTCCCTGGCGGCCGTCCATGTCTCTGTGTGGTACTAATGCGGCACACGGGTGACACACGCTTGCCACACGTGTGCCACAGACATGGACACACGGACGCTGATATCTCTGGTACCGTTTTTTCCGGTACCAGAAATATCAGGACGTGTGAAACCAGCCTAATAGTGAGTTGGTTCCATCTGCAGCTATAACAGCGTTCTGGGAAGACTTTCTACAAGATTTTGGAGTCTGTGGGATTTTTTTTGGGTATATTAAAGCCATTTTTGAGATCAGACATGATGAAAGAGCTTGGCTCACATTTTCTGTTCTAGTTCATCCCAAAGGTGTTGGATGAGACTGAGGTCAGTGCTCTTTGTGAACAGTCAAGTTCTTTCACCCGAAACTCACAAAAACATGCCTTAATAAATTTTGCTTCATGGACTGAGATACAGTCAGCCTTTGCCAAACTGTTATCACAAAGTCGGAAGTGGCCAATTGTCCAAAATATGTCGGTCTGCTGAAATATTAAGATTCCCTTCACTGGAAAAAAAGGACCTAAGCATAACTTTCTCCTGGCATTCAGCAAACTCAAACCCTTCCATCAACCTTTAATGTGCAAGTTTGTAACCCAGGAGAGGCATGTTTGCCCATTTACACTGTAGACTTTTATAGCAAAAGAGAGACATTAATTAGAGGCTAGGACCGCTCAGAGAAGTGTCACCTTGTCGCAGTAGATGGGCTCACATGAATTTATGCGCTAAGAATCTTCACTTTTGTTACATAAATGAACCTGCACTCGAACACTGACCTCACGTGACCACACCGAAGACGCGACTCTCCCGCATCCTATAGCGTTTATAAGGTCCTTCAGCTACATACAGCACACATTCCACCACATCTGAAGGGTGCACGCCGCATATGCCATTTCTACTACCTACAGAAAACCCTTGAGAAAGGCCAAAAAGGCTGAAAAATTGGGACTACTTTTTCTATTTGTTTTTAGTGGGTGTGGAATTCATAAATCAATCATATATACTTCATCACAGGGTTATGGACCGATATTCTTGAGTGCTTGAGGTGTTCATAGACTACTCTTTCATCAGACTACCATATAGAGAAACATGATTCATAACTCAAGAGAACATGTTTCCACTTCAACTGATGCTTAACATTGCTCTTGGTGATGTAAGGCTTGCATGTAGCAACTTAGCCATAGAAACCAAAGTCTTAAAACTTCAAGAGCAAAGTTTTGTGCTGAAGTTAAAGGGAACCTGTCAGCAGGATTTTGCTAAGTGAAGTACACACATGGTAATATTGGTGCTGTGATACTGATTAAAATGACACCTGCAGTGAAAAAATCCATTTTGTGGTTTTTATGTAATCAGGGATTTAAGTAATATAGCTATATTCATACCTTCATACATCGGGGCGGGACTGTGGGTAGGGCCCTCATCTCTGCCAATGCCCCTCCACTGCTCCTTATGTTTTTATTGTCTTCCTTGTTTAAACTTTGTGCTGTTGCCATCCCAGTCGTGGATGGTGCTTTAGCACATTAATTTGGCAGTCTTCAGCAAAATGGTGCCGGTGAAGGGGCTTGCGCAGATTTAGATCTCAACTCGTCATTGAGCACTTGCACTGCCACCAGCACCATTTTACTGATGACCGCCTGGAGGTCAATCTGCTCATGCGCTGCCACCAGCATCATTTTTCTAAAGACTGCCATGAGATCATTGTGTACAACAGTCAGGATGGTGCTGGAGCGAAGTTCAGATAAAGACGTCAGGGGCAGCGGAGTGGCCATGGCAGAACCGAAGATGTTACCCACAGTCCTGCCCCAATGCGTGAAGCTATGATTATACGAAAACCTCAAACCCTGATTACACAAAATCCACTAAACGAATTTCTTCACCACAGGTGTCGTTTTTATGAGTATCAGTACCAATATGGCCATGTCTGTACTTTACTTTGCAAAATCCTTCTGACAGGTTCTCTTTAATGCTTGATGAATTTTGGAAGTCTGCAGTTATTGAGTCAGCAGATATGCAAATAGACTTTTTGGAAGGCTCTACGCTTCTAGAGGAGGATTGTAGGGGCCGTAAGTCTCCTTACATCATCTTGGCTTTCTTCACAAGGACAACCAATACCAATTAGAGTCAGCATAGCATTGGCAACTTTTATGTGATATGCAGCTGCCACCTTGTTGCTGAGGTTCTTAAAGGCATCCACTTTTCACTAATACTTTTCAAAAGTAGTCATGGAATATTTGAGAGGAAATACATTTTACAAATTGGAATGTAACAATGGTGGAATACTATTATAGTAATGCACTCAAATTCAGTGACCTCTATAGAATAACCCATTGTTCAAATATTTAGTAATGACAAACTGCATGGCTAGAGGTTGGATATTACACACCTGTGGGAACAAGAATGAATAATTAAGATACAGTATGTGCCTACAAACTTGTGTCTATATTGTGCATTATTAATTTTATTATATAGTTGTACCTCTTGCTAGAGAAAATGAGAAAATTATCTAGCACTTCTATAACCTCTCATATCTACAGCGTATTTGCAAAGATGGTAGAGCTAAACCTATAGGATTTACCCCGTATCGCAGGTCAATAGCATTTTTTTTACATGACAGGTTCTTTTCAAAGTTCAGCTAAAAAGGAAAAAAAGAGGAACGTCAGCCAATATCATTCATGGGAATTACATAGGCACCTTAAGTGTTGAATTATTTCTCTTACACCGTTGGGGGGACAAAACCGCAGCAGTCCCAAAGAAGACGCACCCATTTTCACACTGAATCTCCACTCCTCCTGAGTTGCCGCCAGGGTGGAGTTGCCATTTACCTGAGGAGTGGAGATTCAGTGTGAAAATCTGTGCTTACCGAGGTGAAGGACTCTATTCAAGAATCACAATACTCACCGGGATTAGGAGGCATAGACGGTCTCCTTTCCCGTATAGGCGGTCTCCTTTCTCGCACCTCCTGTGGTGTAAATGGAATACGATAATTCAACACCTAAGGTGTCTATATAATTCGCATGATGTGGAGTTGGCTGGTGCTCTTCTATTTTTCTCTTTTAGCTAAACTTCTGATTATGGAGTCCGTAACCCACGGCGAACAGTGTAGAAACTACAGGCTGATTCAACACAGTAGAGGCTCATTTATTGTATGTGGTGACTTTGGTGCCACTCACAAAGTGTAAGTTTCATTTTTATATTTACATATTTTATCCATTCCAAACATCTAGTTAGAAGAGCTGCGTGTCAGACTCTTTTTTTCTTTTTGCTGTTTCTCTTCTTATAGGTTCCCATTAAAGATTTTCCTTCTTAAAAAATGTCAAAAACAACAGCAAACTTTAAAACACTACTCACCTTTTTTTTCCAGCAGATTTAGTGCTGAAGCTCCAAAAGTCCTCCAGGTGTTTCTTTAAACATAACCAGTGAAATCAGACAGTGGTTTCGATGGTCATGTGCAGTACTATTGGCATGACTCCAATCACTGAGCGATGATGCCAGTAGTATGCTACTGATTGGCTGTAGCAGTCACGTGCCAGCTGCTTATGTACAAAAACCAGGAGGACCACTGGAGCACCAGCCATGAATCTACCAAGGTAAGA
Organism: Dendrobates tinctorius; assembly: GCF_039654945.1. Classification (NCBI taxonomy): domain Eukaryota; kingdom Metazoa; phylum Chordata; class Amphibia; order Anura; family Dendrobatidae; genus Dendrobates; species Dendrobates tinctorius. Next base: position 795,540 of record NW_027361679.1, read on the forward strand.
AAAGGTGGGCTATGTTTGTTATGTTTTATTTTCTAATATTTGTAGTGGTTTTAAAATGTTTCAAAAATTGCATACCCCCTTTAACTATGGTCTCTAACTAATTTCTGAGTAATTCAGTGAAACATAGCCTTCGTCAGAAATGAAGAGCTTTACATGGATAAACACTCTTGGCTGGCTAACTTTCACCTTTGGTGAGATCCATAATTGTTGTTCATGAGTCAGTGGGTACCAACATGGGCTGAATTAGTACAATCAGCATTTTTGTATTTCTTTGCTTAGGACTTCTTACAGGGCTGGCATTTAGCCAGGTAATATGAGAGATAAGCTCCTGGGAGCCATTACAATTAAAGATTTTAACACTAGACTTTGCTAAACTGAGAAAATGTTTATTGGTGTCAGAATTCTTTATAGCACCTATAATTTGACAGCTTTACACATGTGTTGCCAAATATGTAAGTAAAGTGGCTTAATTACAGTTTCAGAATCTGTTGATGCAGCTAAATCGCTCATATAAAGTGTCACAAAAGACATTGCAGTACAAACCTGGTCCTCATGTTCTAAGCTGGCAGTTCCTTCACTTTCTACTTGTAAACATTTCTTCATAATTTTTATATGTACTCATTGCTCTTTGACATCTTTGTCCTTGTATCTGGTAATTGGATTGGATTGCATTTCCACCAACTTTCTGTCCCTGGCAAAAAAAAAGAACTTAGGACAGGTCTACTGGTTCTTAGCTTAGTTCCTGTGATTAAACACTTCAGATGTCTTACATTACATTCCTGTTAATGGTATTGTATCAGGAGTGCAGCTATAAGGGCTCATTCAGACGTCCATTTTATTCATGTCCAAGGAAAATGGACTGAGTTTCATCAGTAATTTTGTTCAGAGTTTCGTCAGATTTTCATTAGAGTGTTATCTGAGTTTCATTCGAGTTTGGTCAGATCTTCATCAGTTTTCTCAGATGAGAAAAAAAGTTTTTCTACCTTTTCCTACCTAGCAGTCCCTGAAAAATGGACAGTACACGGATAGCAGCCGAGTGCCGTCCATTTTGTTCACGAATCCATGAGAACACTCACAAACTTGCATTGGTTATTTTGATTGGACACTTGGATCAATGTCGGATGTGTCTCAGTGATTTTGACATGTAAGAAGCCCTTTTGACTATAGTAGGATAGAACTTGTAAAACGGACATCTGAATGAGAAATTAGGGGTTAACTGATAGCCATTGCAAATGGGACTTGGTACCTTCTTCTATAAATGAAAAAATTCTCAAGTTACACCTCTGGATTTTGTGACATCTCACTCATACAACAAGGTATAGTGAGAGAATACCTGTATCCTGCGCCACTCCGTGGAGTAAAATAGTGATAGGTTTTGCCCAGCGTGCCCCTTTACTGTTAAGGGTGGCTTATATTAGAGGCCTTTCTGATTAACTGTTCTGACAAAGAAGCTACAGAATTAAACATGTCTGCTGTCATTTACCTTCTCTTTCACATTACCATATGTTACAGGACTCAGAAGAGGCTCGTTGTTGCAGATGGACACCGCTGAGAGATATAGGCACACTGGCATGGATGATCACATTGAGTGATGGCCTACATAACTTCATTGATGGCCTTGCTATTGGAGCTTCATTTACCCTGTCCACATTGCAGGGGCTGAGCACATCTATTGCAATTCTGTGTGAAGAGTTTCCCCATGAATTTGGTAAGAAGTGTAATGTTCTAGTCAATATTACAATAATAATAATAATAATAATAATAATATAAAATCTCTATAGCATATTGCACAGTGCGGTTAACACATCTCGCAAGTTACTGCAAGGAGCAAATAATTATATTTTAATTATTATTTTAGAATTCTCATTAAATATTCAAAGCCAGAATAATTTGTTAATTTACCGTAGTTTAAGTCTTGGATAAGAAAGGGGGTACAAGAGACATATATTTTATAATTATTGTGGGTTTTAAAGGGCGCTATCTTGTAATAGGTTCTCTATACACATTCATTTGTCTATTTCTGATTATTATTGTGAATAATAATTTTTTTACAGTAATTTCTATTACTGAAGATCAGTAACATTCACCTGAATAGGACTGTTTTGGCAGCAGGCACATGGATTTTTCAAAGTTCCAATCAAATGTTTGGGATATTAAGAAAAATTTCAACCCCAATTTTTTTTTTTTAAGTTGGGATAACTCCCCCAGCAGGTCTCTACTCCTCATCCCAAAAAATTTTCAAATGAGAAGAGAGGTGGCAATCTTGACTGCTGGCATGCTGTGCTCTGCATAGTCAGTGCTTACAGCGACATGTGCCGGCTACCTTAAGGTACTGTCACACTTAGCGATGCACCAGTGATCCCGACAACGATATGACGCGGTCAGGATCGCTGGTGCATCGCTAAGTGGTCGCTAGTGAGCTGCCACACAGGCAGCTCTCACCAGCGACATCGCTGGGGTCGGGGGTTACTCTGTTACTCCAGCTGGCTAGAGGCTCACTGTGCAATGCTTGTCAGACGCTCCTTGAAGATTGCCTATGGCGAAGAGCCAGTTCATCGATTATTTTAATGATAGGGGGAGGACAGAATTTGTGTCCCATAAATACGATGTAAAATACAAAATAATATTGTAGTACTGTTTCTCTGGTTAGCCAATAAAGGTATCCCTCATTGAATACCCTTCTCATTTTTTGGGATCTAAGTATTTGTCCCATAAATATAATCCCATGAGGTTGTTAAGTTCAGGTTGAGAGATCTGTGACTTGTCCTTGTATCAAAAGATGGGATTTTTACAGTACAGCAGGATGACATGTAAGCTTTTAGTTAATACAAATTACTGTATCTTCCAGAAAGCTACTACTACTACTACTACTACTACTACTAATAATAATAATAATAATAATAATAATAACAGCAACATGTTTTCAATCTTTACACACGTGAATACTCATCATGCAAAGTTATAAAAAGTATAAAAGCATAAACAATATATAATCTGTGTGTATTATATCTTACCTATTACATGTTCTTATTTTCAGGTGATTTTGCGATCTTGATAAGTTCCGGAATGAGTATTCCCCAGGCATTATTCTTCAACTTTGTTTCAGCATGTACATGTTATCTTGGAATGATAATTGGGATTGTAGTAGGAAACAACTTTGAACCTAATGTTATCTTTGGAATCGCTGGAGGAATGTTTCTGTACATAGGACTGGCAGATATGGTAAGATGCAAAGTGTAAAGCGCTGCGGAATATGTTAGCGCTAAATAAAAATAAAAATTGTTATTATTATTATTAAAGTGTGTTAAAAGTTTAAAGGGGTTGTCTATTACTTTAAAATTGAGGACCTATCCCTGGGATAAGTAGTTAATATCAGATTGATGTTGGTGTGAGGTCCGACACCCCCATAATCAGCTGTTTCCGCAGTTACGAGTTTTCCAATAATAATTTTTTATACTACCTAAATCCAAAGTTGAAAAAATAAACCATTACTCATCCATCGCTGCTCCAGTGCAAGCTTCATGCTGTTGCCCCAGTGGTCTCATGTGGGCTATCTCAGCAGAAGCAACAAAGACCATAGCAGCAGCGGAGAGTTAGCTCTTGCAGCAGTGCTAGGTGAGCAGTGTTCAGGTTCATGTTTTTAGCTTTGACAGGCTTGGGGAGTAAGAAATCAAACAATTATACTTGGAAAACCATTTTAGATCTTAGGAATGGCATAGAAAATTGGGACAGCAATTTAAATAAAATGTGCTCTGCTTGCCATTCTGGCATTTGGCACCCTGGTAAGTGCACTCTGGGAACTCTCGTAATGACACACAACCTATGTGAAACATAGAAAAAAAATTGCAATGTGATTGGTTAAAAATTTATTCTTCATAACAGGTACTTTGGACAAAATTCTTGTTGAGATTCCTGTCTACACAATTCGTCATAGAAGCATGAACAATTTTGGGGCCCTGATCCTATCAATTAAAGGATGTAACAAATTAAAAGCAGTAGTGGCATTTTTTTTAGAGGACATTTAGGCAATGTTCACACGTTGTGTTTTTGCTGCATTTTTTCTGTAGGCAAAACCTGCTCTCTTGGCAGTAAAGGAGCTGCTTACTAAAAGCTGGTTTTGCTGTGTTTTTACTGCGTTTTTCAGGATCTCAAAGATCAGCTTTGCTGTATGAACAATGCAAGGTGTTAGATCACCAACGCAAAACACATGTGAAACCACAAATTCATTTTGGAAAAAAGGCAATTGATCAAATATTTTAGTGGAAAAAGATTTTTATGTCTGAAAGAATAGTGACTATTCTGAACAAAAAAGTTCACATGAGCTCATGAAAATTTACACAATTACAAATGTAATAATGGGGGGAGTTGAATTGGTAGGAAATAGTTTATCTAAGACTTTTCCATAGCATTGAGTTTGTAGGACATTGTATAGTTGCACATTGGTGGGCTCTTGAGTTGGTTAGGTATTGTTAAATTTCACACCTTGGTCGGCCAATGTTTACTTTACAAATATCACTAATTTAATTAATCCCTTTACCCCTAAAGGCCCCTTTACATTTAGCGATGCACCAGCGATCCGACCACGATACGACCCGGTCAGGATCGCTGGTGCATCGCTAAATGGTCGCTAGTGAGCTGCCAAACAGGCAGATCTCACAGCGATGTAGCGACGCAGCAGCGGTCGTTACTTACTTTTCACACGCAGCGATGCTGAAGTCCTCCCGCTCGCGTCCATACGTCGCTCGTCGGCACCAGCAGGAAGCGCCCGACGAGAAATGGACCCGGCTGATCTCGCGCGATCAGCAACAGACAGCGGGGGAGCCGGTCGGAGGTAAGTATCACACATAGCGATATCGCTAGCAATATCGCTGCTACGTCACAAAGTCGGTGACGCTTTAGCGATATTGCTAGCGATATCGCTATGTGTAAAACCCCCTTAAGGGTGGTTTGCACGTTAATGACCGAGCCAATTTTTACAATTCTGACCACTGTCCATTTATAACTGGAACGCTTCCATGGATCCTGGTGATTCTGACATTGTTTTTCTCGTGACCTATTGAAATTCATGTTAGTGGTAATATTTCATTCAAATAACTTGCGTTTATTTGTGAAAAAAATGGAAATTTGGCAAAAATTTTGAAAATTTTGCAATTTTCCAACTTTTTTTATGCCCTTAAATCACAGAGATATGGCACACACAAAACTTAACAAGTAACATTTCCCACATGTTTACTTTACATCAGCACAATTTTGGAGCCAAATTTTTTTTTTAGGAAGTTATAAGGGTTAAAAGTGATTTCTCATTTTTACAACACCTTTTTTTTTTTTTTAGGGACCACATCACATTTGAAGCCACTTTGAGGGGTCTATATGATAGAAAATACCCTAAAGTGACACCATTATAAAAACTGCACCACTCAAGGTGCTGAAAACCACATTCAAGAAGTTTATTAACCCTTTAGGTGCTTCACAGGAATTTTTTGAATGTTTAAAAAAAAAAAATGAACATTTAACTTTTTTTCACAAAAAAATTAATTCAGGTCCAATTTTTTTTATTTTACCAAGAGTAACAAGAGAAATTGGACTGCAAAAGTTATTCTGCAATTTGTCCTGAGTACGATGATACCTGATATGAGGGGGGGACCACTGTTTCGGTGCATGGCAGAGCTCAGAAGGGAAGGAGCGCCGTTTGACTTTTTCAACGCAAAATTGTCTGGAATTGAGATCGGACGCCATGTCCCATTTGGAGAGCCCCTGATGTGCCTAGACAGTGGAAACCCCCCACAAGTGACCCCATTTTGGATACTAGACCCCCTAAAGAACTTATCTAGATATGTGGTGAGAACTTTGAACCCCCAAGGGCTTCACACAAGTTTATAACGTACAGCTGTACAATTGAAAAATCATATTTTTTCAGCAAAAATGATCTTTTCACCGCCAATTTTTATTTTCCCAAGGGTAACAGGACCCCAAAAGTTATTGTGCAATTTGTCCTGAGCACGCTGATACCCCACATGTGGGGGTAAACCACTATTTGGGCACATGGCAGAGCTCGGAATGGAAGAAATGCCATTTGACTTTTTAGGCTGCAATTGAGATGGGACATCATGTCACATTTGGAAAGCCCCTGAGTGCCTAAACTGTGGAAACCTCCCACAAATGACACCATTTTGGAAACTAGACCCCCAAGGAACTTATCTAGATGTGTGGTGAGAACTTTGAACCCCCAAGGGCTTCACAGAAGTTTATAACGTTCAGCCGTAAAATTAAAAAAATAATATTTTTTCCAAAAAAATGATCTTTTCACCCCCAATTTTTATTTTCCCAATGGTAATAGGACCCCAAAAGTTATTGTGCAATTTATACTGAGTACGCTGATACTCCATATGTGGCGGTAAACGACTATTTGGGCGCATGGCAGAGCTCGGAAGGGAAGCAGCACCATTTGACTTTTTTGGCTGGAATTGAGATCGGACGCCATGTCGCGTTTGGAAGAAAGAGAAACACAGTGAGCGCAACTTAAGTAATGGTGCTAAAGGTTAGGTTCCCAAACCAAGTAGTTATAAGTTATAAAACTAGCACTCAACTTTAGGATATTCAGAAGAATATTTATTGTAGTACGTAAAAAAAAGTTTCGGTCAAATTTTGACCTTCTTCAGTTACATACTGTACCAAATACATGGCAATAGGTAATAAACCTATTGTGAAGATTCATGTACTCTTTAATTGGGGTGGTCCGTCCCACTGCCTGTTGTAGTATGCTTATAGAAGCCAGTAGATGGGGCAACATATGCACGTATGCTGTTTACTGGGGAGATCAATCCCACAGCTTTGTGTTAGCCAGTAGATGGGGCAGGACGTGCTTCCAGACACAGTATCCACTACATGTCTAAACCACTAATTGGGTGCATGGCAGAGCTCAGAAGGGAAGCAGCGACATTTGACTTTTTTGGCTGGAATTGAGATCGTACGCCATGCCGGGTTTGGAGAGCCCCTGATGTGCCTAAACTGTGGAAACCCCCCACAAGTGACCCCATTTTGGAAACTAGTGCTTCACAGAAGTTTATTATTCCTGTGCATGAAAAAAAAAAATCATATTTTTCCACAAACATGATCTTTTAGTCCCAATTTTTTTATATTTTTATATTCCCAAGGGTAATAGAAGAAATTGGACCCCAAAAGTTGTTGTCCAATTTGTCCAGAGTCCGCCGATACCCCATATGTGGGAGAAAACTACAGTATGGACACACGTTGGGGCTCGGAAGGGAAGTAGTGACGTTTTGGAATGCAGACTTTGATGGAATGGTCTGCGGGTGTCATGTTGTCTTTAGAGAGACCCTGATGTGCCTAAACTGTGGAAACCCTCAAGTGACCCCATTTTGAAAACTAGACCCCCCAAGGAACTTATCTAGATGTGTGGTGAGCACTTTGAACCCCCAAGTGCTTCATAGAAGTTCATAACGCCCAAGCGTGAAAATAAAAAAAATCATATTTTTCCACAAACATGATCTTTTAATCCCCAATTTTTTTATTTTCCCTACGGTAACAGGAGAAATTGGATCCCAAAAGTTGTTGTCTAATTTGTCCTGAGTACACTGATATCCCATATGTGGGAGAAAACTACTGTATGGGCACACGTCGGGGCTCGGAAGGGAAGTAGTGACATTTTGGAATGCAGACTTTGATGGAATGGTCTGCAGGTGTCATGTGTCAGGAACACCGCACTGCACTTGCTCACTGAGCCAGTGCACGTGTCCTGAGTAAGACAAACTGTGCTCAGAGATACCTGTGGAGCAGGCAGCAGCAGAGAAGATGCGTGTTTCAGACCCTCAGGACCTGAAGCACGTGACTGCTGGGGGCATGGCCTAAACTCCAGAGAGCTAGGAGCTGCAGGAAAACTCCTAGAATGGTAACTACGGAACAAAGTTACTAATTGGCATAGACAGGGACATAAACCAGATCAGGCCGGGGTCAAAGCATGAGATAGCATGACAATTACCAAAGGGCAAGACAGAACAGATAGTCAAGACGTGGCCAAGAAGTCAGAAACCATAGAAGCAGATATACAGTACAGAATCAACAGGCAAACTCACAACGGGGGACAGAACCAGATCAGAACCATATAAGCAAGCTATAAGACAACAAACAGGCACACAGGGGTCACAACACTCGGCCAAAGGCAAAAGTATAACTGACAGGGTTTGGAGTTTCTCAGGGCTATAAAAAGCTCTGCCTGAACCAAAGAGAGGCCACAACAATTAACCCCAGGTGTGCAGGTCAAAGCTTGCACTGAGCACAAGACATTAACCCCTGACGTGCAGGTCAAAACCTGCACTGGGATCATGACATCATGTTGTCTTTGGAGAGACCCTGCTGTGCCTAAACTGTGGAAACCCCCCTACAAGTGACCCCATTTTGGAAACTAGACCCCCCAAGGAACTTATCTAGATGTATGGTGAGCACTTTGAACCCCCCAATGGTTCACAGAAGTTTATAATGTAGAGCCATAAAAATAAAAAAAATCATATTTTTTTCCACAAAAATATTTTTGCCCCCAATTTTTTATTTTCCCAAGGGTAACAGGAGAAATTGGACCCGAAAAGTTGTTGCGCAGTTTGTCCTGAGTAGGTTGATACCCCATATGTGGGGGCAAAGCACTGTTTGGGTGCATGGCAGAACTTGGAAGGGAAGGATCACCATTTGACTTTTTCAACGCAGAATTGGCTGGAATTGAGATCAGACGCCATGTTGCGTTTGGAGATCCCGTGATGTGCCTAAACAGTGGAAACCCCCCAATTCTAACTCCAACCCTAACTCCAACACACCCCTAACCCTAATCTCAGCCCTAACCCTAGCCCTAACCCTAGCCCTAACCCTAAACCTAACCCTAGCCCTAGCCCTAACCCTAATGGGAAAATGGAAATAAATACATTTTTTTTAATTTTATTATTTTTCTCTAACTAAGGGGGTGATAAAGGGGGGTTTGATTTACTATTTTTAGAGGGTTTTTATGTTTGGCATCTGTCATACGCTAAAAGACGCTTTTTATTGTAAAAATAGCTTTTTCATCACCACATTTTGAGAGCTATAATGTTTCCATATTTTGACCCATCAAGTCACGTGAGGTCTTATTTTTTGCGGGACGAGTTGACGTTTTTATTGGTACCATTTTCAGACACATGACATTTTTTGATCGCTTTTTATTCCGATTTTTGGGACACAGAATGAACAAAAACCAGCATTTCATGAATTTCTTTTGGGGAGCGCGTTTACACCGTTCTACGTGTGGATAAATTTTATTCTTTGGGTCAGTACGATTACAGCGATACCTCATTTATGTCTTTTTTATGCTTTGGCGCTTTTATGCAATGAAAACAATTTTGTATAAAAAATAATTATTTTTGCATCGCTTTATTCTGCGAGCTATAACTTTTTTATTTTTTCGCCAATGACGCTGTGTGGTGGCTGTTTTTTTGTGGGACAAGATGACGTTTTCAGCGGTGCCATGTTTATTATATACGTCTTTTGATCACGTGTTATTGCACTTTTTGTTCGGCGGTATGGCGATAAAGCATTGTTTTTTGCTTTGTTTTTTATTTTTTAAGGGGTTCACTAAAGGGGTTAACTAGTGGGACAGTTTTATAGGGCTGGTCGTTACGGATGCGGCGATACTAAATATGTGTACTTTTATTGTTTTTTTATTAGCAAAAAATGAATTTATTAGGAAATATTTTTTTTAAATTTATTTAGGGATTGTTTATAAATTATTTTTACACTTTTTTTTAACTTTATTTTATTGTCCCGGGGGGACATCACTGTCTAGTGTCAGATCGCAGTGCAGCACATTGCGCTGCTCTGGGGGTCTCAGGGAAGCACGCAGGGAGCCCCCTCCCTGCTTGATGCTTCCCTGAACCCCCGGTACATTACGATCATGTTTGATTGCAGTGTGCCAGGGGTTAATGTGCCGGGGGCGCATAGTGCCAGGTGTCAGCTGATCGTCGCCGGTCATACAAGCCTGGGTACCATGGACGGGATAGTACGTCTGATGTCAGAAAGGGGTTAAACCAAACTAATCTAACTACCATTCTCAGGTGAGGAAACAGACATTATGGTTTAAAAATCACAAAAATAAATGGGTTTCACATACTGCCGTACCTGCTTTTTTCACTAAAAATGCAGCAAAAGCTGATACCTGCATTTTTTGCTGCATTTTTGCACTTAATCTTTGCTTTCTATGGGTGAAAAAGAGCTGTAAAAGCACTGAAAAGAGTGACATGCTGCAGATTTCAAAATACAACAGTTTTCCAAGTCCAGTCAAGAAAAAAAAAAACATGTGTGCATGAGATTTCTAAAATCACATAGTTTTTGCTGGTACTGTAAAATGAAGCTTAAAATTTGCATAAAAATATGCAGCAAAACTGCAATGTGTGAACATAGCCTAAAAGTCTCCTATATTGTTTTCATAAGTAAAAATGTTGATAGCTTTCAGACAAAGTTACATGTAGCAAACTGGAGAGGTCACTCATTGCAATTGGATAGATACACTATAGAAAGTCTTCATGTAGCCCCACGTCACGGTGGCAGCAAACAATTACGGTTAGTCATTTTTAGAAAAATATACTTATTTACCTATTCCTTTTGTTTTGTTTTTATAGTTTCCAGAAATGAATGAAATGTTCAAAGACAAGATTAAAGGACGGAAAACGGACATGATCTATTTTATCATTCAGAATGCAGGTCTGCTCTCCGGATTTGCCATCATTCTATTGATAACCCTGTACGCAGGTGAAATCAAACTGGAGTAATGTTGATTGCTGTAATGGCTGAATATACTAAGGACGATTTAATACAAAGATGCTATAATGGGCTTTACCTTCTCTTTCTTCAAACCTCAAGACGTGACGATGAATGACCAACGTTTATGCACACTTGGATTACAAAAATACAAAGAGTTAAAAATCCAAAAAACTTTGTGTGAATAACAAACTGCTGCTACTTTAAAAGAAGCAAATATTTATATGTACCGTATATTTATTGAATGCACCAGGCATTACCTGTACAGTGTTATAGTGAGCCCAGGGTGTTACAATATATGACATATACAGTACTGGCAGCTTATGCCCCTCCATGTCATGTGATTTTGGATAATGAAACAATCAAGTAATGAGCTCCTGTCCAAATCACATCCAAAAGAATATTTTTTTTTACATTTTGTATCTTGATCAATCCTTATATTTCTGTCTTTTGTTACCAACTTTTTGTATTTTTTTCCTGGTTGCACTAAGACTAGTGAAGAACTATGGGGTATTACTATCTCAATGTGTAAAATGAAAAAGTGGGTAATACATCAAAAGAATATTTTTGTATATGTTTATATGCTAGCAAGCTTATTAAATTGTTTACAATGCATCAACACCTGTAGTTTTTCATGTTATCTTTTTTTTTTAGAATGACATGAATATAATGTGAGTAGATATTGGCGAACTTGCTCGCCACTACACGTTACTCGCCTGAGTATCACGGTACACGGTGTACTCGGCAAGCACCGAGCATTTCCGGGATTACTCTGCGGGAACTCGGGTCTCCACCCAGCTTTTTTGTTGGACTTTAGAGACCCAATCACGATGCAGGGATTGTCTGCCAGGTTCTGAAACACCGCAGCCATCTTTGTTGTGGTTGTGCAGTGATTGACTGGCCGCACAGCATCATCAGGGGTATAAGAGAACAGACGCTGCTCTGCTCGGCGCATTCACCTCCGGATTTAGTTAGTGTAGGGAGAGCTGCTGCCGAGATAGGGTCAGATTTGGGGATTTAGTAGTCAGTGTGGGGTCTACCATCGCAAACTACTCAAATCCAACTAAACCAACAGTCCTTATAAGGACTAATTCCAGAGTACATAGGTTGCAGTGTTAGGTAGGCAGGGTAGTGTACGGCGCTCTATACATATCAGTGCAAGGCCTGCAGGCACTGTATGTGTGTATATACATATCATTGCATACATCAAGAGGGTCCATTCCCTTTCTGTGTGCTGGTGCTGCATACCTGTAGGATATATTGACCATATATACCTAGCCCCAGGTCTAATTGGCTTGGAAAAATTTTTTGGCCAGGGTTAATAGAGCTTTTTTTATTGAAAATCAATCCTGAGCCCTTTTTCTTTTTTCTCCGTTTGCTTTTTGACAGTGCACAATACAGCCAGAGACCTTTCCTAGCACAGCATGAAAATCCTGCAATTTTAAAGGGGTCCCAAAAATCACTTTTGAGTACACAGTGAAATATTTTATTTTTATGTGGTACGGTAGAGTAGTTTTTTTGAGTTTCTTACACAATTTCTTGACACCATTTTGCTGAACCACCCAAAAAATACATACAAGCCACATATTTTACAGTGCGGTATATCTGTGACACGCCTCATCCATCCGTCTGCTAAAAAGTTTGGTCATTTTAGCCCTAAATTCAATTTTTTTGCTGTCTGTCACTGTAGTTATATACAGCACTATTTAGCCAAAAAAGCAAAAAATACATGCCACACATTTTTCAGTGTGGTATCTCCGTGCTAGCTCATATCTGTGCGTGCTCCAAGTCTGGGCAGTTTAGGTGAGTTTTCCATTTTTGTCCTGTGTGTCACTGTACATATATACTGCACTATTTAGCCAAATAAAGCAAAAAATACAGGCCACACATTTTTCAGTGTGGTATCTCCGTGCCGGCTCACATCTGTGCATGCTCCGAGTTTGGCCAGTTTAAGCCGGTTTTCCATTTTAGTCCTGTGTGTCACTGTACTTACAGTTGTGGCCAAAAGTATTGACACCCCTGCAATTCTGTCAGATAATACTCAGTTTCTTCCTGAAAATGATTGCAAACACAAATTCTTTGGTATTATTATCTTCATTTAATTTGTCTTAAATGAAAAAACACAAAAAGAATTGTCCTAAAGCCAAATTGGATATAATTCCACACCAAACATAAAAAAGAGGGTGGACAAAAGTATTGGCACTGTTTGAAAAATCATGTGAAGCTTCTCTATTTTGTGTAATTAACAGCACCTGTACCTTACCTGTGGCACCTAACAGGTGTTGGCAATAACTAAATCACATTTGCAGCCAGTTGACATGGATTAAAGTTGACTCAACCTCTTTCCTGTGTCCTTGTGTGTACCACATTGAGCATGGAGAAAAGAAAGAAGACCAAAGAACTGTCTGAGGATTTGGGAAACCAAATTGTGAGGAAGCATGAGCAATGTCAAGGCTACAAGTCCATCTCCAAAGACCTGAATGTTCCTGTGTCTACCGTGCGCAGTGTCATCAAGAAGTTTAAAGCCCATGGCACTGTGGCTAACCTCCCTAGATGTGGACGGAAAAGAAAAATTGACAAGAGATTTAAACAAAAGATTGTGCGGATGTTGGATAAAGAACCTCGACTAACATCCAAACAAGTTCAAGCTGCCCTGCAGTCCGAGGGTACAACAGTGTCAACCCCTACTATCCGTCGGCGTCTGAATGAAAAGGGACTGTATGGTAGGAGACCCAGGAAGACCCCACTTCTTACCCCGAGATATAAAAAAGCCAGGCTGGAGTTTGCCAAAACTTACCTGAAAAAGCCTAAAACATTTTGGAAGAATGTTCTCTGGTCAGATGAGACAAAAGTAGAGCTTTTTGTGCAAAGGCATCAACATAGAGTTTACAGGAGAAAAAAAGAGGCATTCAAAGAAAAAAAACACGGTCCCTACAGTCAAACATGGTGGAGGTTCCCTGATGTTTTGGGGTTGCTTTGCTGCCTCTGGCACTGGACTGCTTGACCGTGTGCATGGCATTATGAAGTCTGAAGACTACCAACAAATTTTGCAGCATAATGTAGGGCCCAGTGTGAGAAAGCTGGGTCTCCCTCAGAGGTCATGGGTCTTCCAGCAGGACAATGACCCAAAACACACTTCAAAAAGCACTAGAAAATGGTTTGAGAGAAAGCACTGGAGACTTCTAAGGTGGCCAGCAATGAGTCCAGACCTGAATCCCATAGAACACCTGTGGAGAGATCTAAAAATGACAGTTTGGAGAAGGCACCTTCAAATATCAGGGACCTGGAGCAGTTTGCCAAAGAAGAATGGTCTAAAATTCCAGCAGAGCATTATAAGAAACTCATTGATGGTTACCGGAAGGAGTTGGTCGCAGTTATTTTGGCTAAAGGTTGTGCAACCAAGTATTAGTCTGAGGGTGCCAATACTTTTTTCTGGCCCATTTTTGGAGTTTTGTGTGAAATGATCAATGTTTTGCTTTTTGCTTCATTCTCTTTTGTGTTTTTTTCATTTAAGACAAATTAAATGAAGATAATAATACCAAAGAATTTGTGTTTGCAATCATTTTCAGGAAGAAACTGAGTATTATCTGACAGAATTGCAGGGGTGTCAATACTTTTGGCCACAACTGTATTTACAGCACTATTTAGCAATAAAAGCAAAAAATACAGGCCACATATGCGTGCTCCAAGTTTGGGCAGTTTAGGCCAGTTTTCCATTTTTGTCCTGTGTGTCACTGTACTTATATACAGCACTATTTAGCAAAAAAAACCCCAAAAATACAGGCCCCACATTTGTCGGTGTGGTATCTCCGTGCCAGCTCATATCTGTGTGTGCTCTAAGTTTGGGCAGTTTAGGCCGGCTTTCCATTTTTGTCCTGTGTGTCACTATACTTATATACAGCACTATTTAGCAAAAAAAACCCCAAAAATACAGGCCACACATTTGTCGGTGTGGTATCTCCCTAACAGGCAATTTTAGGCCTAAATATTGTAGTTTTTTTGCAGTCTGTTACCGTACTTATTGACACAAATCTGATAAGCCACAAAACATTTTTACCTACAGTCCAGATAGGTAAAAGTGTGGTTTTCCCGCACAAATCAAATCAGCCATTTGTTGTGAACGTGTATAATATTCTAGTCCATTTATAATGGCCAAGGCGCGTGGCAAGGGATGGGGAAGTGATGGTGATGGTGCATGCAGAGGCTGTGGCCAAGCTGAAATTGGGCCACCAAAAACACCCACATCTTCTCGAAGGTCCTTAGTGTCCCAAGTCCTAGGGGACTGCAGCAAGACAGCACTATTGAAGCCCGAGCAGTGTGAAAAGGTTGTTGGTTGGATAGCGGATAATACTTCCAGTTACTTTTCCACCACCACTAGCACCCTGTCTTCCACATGGTCAAGTCACAGTAGCCATGAATCTGGACCGTATATTCCTTACCCTGATCCTCCTTCATCCCACCAAGCTGATTGCCCTGAGATAACTGATCCCACACTCGGACACTTTATGTTGCGCTGTCTTTCCCGTGACCCTCGTATTGTAAAAATATTGCGTAACAGTCATTACTGGGTAGTGACACTTTTAGACCCATGCTACAAGGAGAACTTTCAATCTCTTGTTCCAGAGGCAGACAGGTGTACTAAAATGGTGCAGTACCACAGGGCCATTGTTGCCGAATTATTAAAAAAATTCCCATCTCAAAACGCTGGCGGCAGAGATAACAGTTCATTGGCCAACCAAGGAAGACAGGCGAGAAAGACCCAACTCCAACCCAGCAGAGGCAGGGGAACACTGGCAAAGTTCTGGGACAGTTTTCTCAGACCCTCCCATCACCCTGGCACTGAGGTGCGGGGTAATCTCACTGTCAGAGACACCGCACTGCACTTGCTCATAGAGCCAGTGCGCGTGTCCTGAGTACAGAAGCAGTGCTAAGAGTTACCTGGGGAGCAGGGCAGCAGAGGTGACCATGCGAGCTTCAGGCTAATAGTGTCAGGGTCCAGTCAGCGCTGGAAGGTAAAGAAGCATAGGACCTGCGGACACTGAAACTGAATAGTCTGCACGGGACCTATGGTCATGTAACTGCAAGGGGGCGGGGCTTAGCGTCCTGTATTCAGATAGGACAGGACACCATATAACAACTCAGAGTCAGGCAAAACAGTGGTCACAGCAGTACGGGCAAACGAGGCACAGGAGCGACAAACAGATGGGTAGTCAAACAGAGCCAAAGGTCATACACAAGAGGGCGACGTGGTACCAAGGGGACGAGCAGAGAGGAGTCGGGTCACAAGCAGAGAGTCATACACGAGAGGTAGCGCAGTACAAGAGGGTCAGGCAGAACTCGTAACAGGGACAGAACCAGATCACAACCGAACAAGCAAGCAAGATATCAGGCACAAGGCACACGTATACAAGAGGTCACTTAACTCAGCCGAGGGCAGGAGTATAACTGACACCGGACCCAGGTCCAGTGAGCACTAAATAGCCTCCGGCTGCCAGAGAGAGGCAGCACAATTAACCCATAGTCTAACCAGGACGGGTCAAAGCGAAATCCCGTCCTGGATCATGACACTCACAAGGAATGCAATGCTTTCTAAGATGCTGAAGGAGTACCTTGCTGACCATACCAACGTCCTCCGTGATTCCCCAGTGCCTTTTAATTATTGGGTATCCAAGCTGGACACGTGGCATGAATTGGCTTTCTATGCCTTGGAGGTCCTGGCCTGCCCTGCTGCTAGCGCTTTGTCAGAGTGGGTTTTTAGTGCCGCTGGTGGTATTATCACAGATAAGTACATTCGCCTTTCAACGGAAAATGCAGACAGGCTGACTCTTATAAAAATGATCAAGGGATGGATTGGGCCAGACTACTCAACACCACCAAATGATGACAGCGAAACAAACTCCATTGTAGTGTCGATTTGGGAGGTGTATTCCCATGCACCTTTTCACAACCAAACATCGGTATACGCTTCCTGATTTTGGCTATTTGGTGTCCTCCTCCTTCTCCTCATCCTCACCATCCACCACCACTCGAATACCAGTGTGAACGTATTTCATCATGCTCCAGCCACTCTATTTTTTGGCAAAGGTGTTATGATGCCCGTTGCCAAATTTAAAAAAATATGAACCCCCAAGGGGAAATGTTTGCCAGCCCATACACTTAGTGTATGGGGATTCCAAGTCTAGGAGACCCGCTCCTTTACATTGGGCCTAATTTTTAATGAGGCTTTCCTCCACGTCTCATCATCCACCGCCACTAGATCAACAGGGTTAACGTGTTCCATGCTGCTACAGCCAGTGTCAAATTATTAACAAAGGTCAGTGGATATGCTGGGCGTAAAATACTTGATCAGAAAAAGGTTGAGGTGTACCCCACAGGGGAAATGTTTGCCAGCCCATACACTTAGTTTATAGCAATACAAGTCAATGAGACCCGCTCCTTTAAATTGGGCCTATTTTTAATCAGGCCTTCCTCCACGTCTCATCATCCACCGCCACTAGATCAACAGGGTTAACGTGTTCGGTGCTGCTACAGTCAGAGTCAAATTATTAACAAGGGTCGGTGGTTATGCTGGGTGTAAAATACTTGTTCAGAAAAAGGTTGAGGTGTACCCCACAGGGAAATGTTTGCCAGCCCATATACTTAGTGTATGTGCATTACAAGTCTATGAGACCCACTCCTTTAAATTGGGCCTATTTTTTAATTGTTATAAAGCTTTGTGAATCACCTGAAGGTTAAAATGCTCAGTACACCCTTAGATGAATTCTTTGAGGGGTCTAGTTTACAAAATGGGTTCAATTGTGGGGAGTTTCTGCTGTTTTCGCATTTCAGGGTCTCCAAATGCAACATGGCATTCAGAATCTATTCCAGACAAAAAGCGCTCTTTTCTTTCCTAGCCCTGTCATGTGACCAAACAGAAATTTTTGACCACTCATGGTATTATCGCGTTTGTGAGAAATTGCATAACAAATTATGGGGTCCATTTTTGCCTATTATCCATTGTGAAAATTACAAATTTGGGGTTAAAACAACATTTTCGTGAAAAAATGAAAATTTTCAATATGATGACCCAATGTTATCAAATTCTGTGTCGTATCTGTGGGTTCAAAATGCTCACTGTAGCCCTAGATAAAATCTTTGAGGGGTGTAGTTTCCAAAATAGGGTCACTTGTGGGGGGTTTCCGCTGCTTAGGCACATCAGGTGCTCTCCAAATGTGACATGTGCCCTCATACCATTCCATCAAACTCTGTGTTCCAAAACATCACTCTTTCCTTTCCGGCCCTGCTGTGTGCCCAAACAGTAGTTTTCCCCCACATATGGGGTATTTGCGCACTCAGGAGAAATTTGACAGCAAATTTTGGGGTCCATTTTCTCCTGTTACCCTTGTGAAATTAAAAAAATGGGGCTGTTAAATGTACGTTGTTGTAGGGAAAATTAGATTTTTTATTTTCACAGCTCTGCAACATAAACTTCTGTGGAGCACCTGACAGTTCAAGGCACTCACCACACATCTAGATACATTCCTTCAGGGGTCTAGTTTCCAAAATGGGGTCACTTGTGGGGGGTTTCCACTGTTTAGGCACTTCAGGAGTTCTCCAAATGTGACATGGCGTCTGCTCTCGATTCCAGCCATTTTTGTGTTCAAAAAGTCAAATGGTGCTCCTTCCATTCCGAGCCCTGCTGTGCACCCAAACAATAGATTTCCCCTACTTATGGGAGTCCATTTTATCTTGTTTAAGGGCATGAAAATTGCAAAATTTTCACCAAATTTCTCATATTTTCAGAATATATATACATATATTGCATGTCAGCCCATGT
This sequence comes from Dendrobates tinctorius, assembly GCF_039654945.1. Classification (NCBI taxonomy): domain Eukaryota; kingdom Metazoa; phylum Chordata; class Amphibia; order Anura; family Dendrobatidae; genus Dendrobates; species Dendrobates tinctorius. The sequence continues at coordinate 814,150 of NW_027361679.1, forward strand.
ATGCAAATATCTATCTGTCTATCTATCTATTCCCCCAAATGTATTCCACATGAATAATGGCCCCACTGATATAATTCCCCCAAACCTGGGACTGGACATGCCCCTCTTCGACTGAAAGAGAAATCCCAAGAGAAACAACTTCCCTCTCTCTTATTCCACTGGCATCATTCTGAGAATAGCTGTCTAAGGATCCACTTACCCACTGATCCCCTGTAAAACCCTTACTTACCAGGTCTTCCATACCCTTGCAATAACCCCCTAGATATTTATGTCTGCCATGTTATTAACACCGTGATTTATACATAGGGACAGTTAGTTAGACAGTTAGGCAGGTGGGCTGCTTATTGGATGTGTGTGATTAGGTAATGTCGGTGGTAAATTATTAAGTAATTGTGGGTTTGAATGTGTGATATTGCTTTGCTATGACTGTATTAGTTCTGCAGTATAAAAAAAAAATAAAAATATATATATATGTAATTTTTAGTCATCAGCTTGGTTATAAATATATACAGTGCAGAAAACAAGTATTCAATACACTGTCGATGTTAGTTTTTCCACCTACAAAGAATGGAGAAGTCTGTAATTATTATCATCGGTACACTTCAACTGTGAGAGACAAAGTCTAAAATTAATAACCAGAAAATCACATTTGATTTTTAAATAATTGAATTGCATTTTATTGCATGAACTAAGTATTTGATCACTAATCAACCAGCAAGAATTCTGGGTCTAACAGACCTGTTAGATTTTCTTTAACCCCTTCATGACCCAGCCTATTTTGACCTTAGTGACCTGGCCAGTTTTTGCAATTCTGACCAATGTCCCTTTATGAGGTAATAACTCAGGAACGCTTCAACGCATCCTAGCGATTCTGGGACTGTTTTTTCGTGACATATTGTGCTTCATGTTAGTGGTAAATTTAGGTCGATAATTTTTGCGTTTATTTGTGAAAAAAATGGAAATTTGGCGAAAATGTTTAACATTTTGCAATTTTCAAATTTTTAATTTTTATCTTGTTAAACCAGAGAGTTATGTGACACAAAATAGTTAATAAATAACATTTTCCACATGTCTACTTTACATCAGCACAATTTTGGAAACAACATTTTTTTTTGTTAGGACGTTATAAGGGTTAAAAGTTGACCAGCGATTTCTCATTTTTACAACAAAATGTACAAAAACATTTTTTTAGGGACCACCTCACATTTGAAGTCACTTTGAGGGGTCTATATGGCAGAAAATACCCAAAAGTGACACCATTCTAAAAACTGCACCCCTCAAGCTACTCAAAACTACATTCAAGAAGATTATTAACCCTTCAGGTGCTTCACAGGAACTAAAGCAATGTTGAAGGAAAAAATGGCCATTTTAATTTTTCCAACAAAAATTTTCTTTTAGCATCAGTTTTCTCATTTTCACATGGGTAACAGGATAAAATAGATCCTAAAATTTGTTGGGCAATTTCTCCTGAGTACACCAATACCTCACATGTGGTCATAAACCACTGTTTGGGCGCACGGCAGGGCTTAGAAGGAGCGCCATTTGACTTTTTGAATGGAAAATATGCTTAAATATTTAGCGGTTGCCATGTCGCGTTTGGAGAGCCACTGTGCGCCTAATCATTGGAGCTCCCCCACAAATGACCTCATTTTGGAAAATAGACCCTCCAAGGAACTTATCTAGATGCATAGTGAGCACTTTGAACCCCCAGGTGCTTCACAAATTGATCCGTAATAAAAAAAAGTACTTTTTTTCACAAAAATTTTATTTAGCCTCAGTTTTTTCATTTTCACATGGGCAACAGGATAAAATGGATCCTAAAATTTGTTGGGCAATTTCTCCTGAGTACATCGATACCTCATATGTGGTCATAAGCCACTGTTTGGGTGCACGGCAGGGCCCGGAAGGGAAGGAGCGCCATTTCACTTTTTGATTGGAAAATTAGCTCCAATCGTTAGCGGACACCATGTCGCGTTTGGAGAGCCCCTGTGTGCCTAAACATTGGAGTTCCCCCACAAGTGACCCCATTTTGGAAACTAGACCCCCGAAGGAACTTATCTAGATGTGTGGTGAGCACTTTGAACCCCAAAGTACTTCACAGAAGTTTATAACGCAGAGCAGTGAAAATAAAAAATTTTTTTTTTTGCTCAAAAATTATTTTTTAGCCCTCTATTTTTTATTTTCACAAGGCTAACAGGAGAAATTGAACCACAAAAGTTGTTGTGCATTTTGTCCTGAGTACACTGATACCCCATATGTGGGGGGAACCACTGTTTGGGAGCATGGGAGAGCTCAGAAGGGAAGGAGCGCCATTTTGGAATGCAGACTTTGATGGAATGTTCTGCGGGCATCATGTTGCGTTTGCAGAGCCCCTGATGTGCCTAAACAGTAGAAACCCCCACAAGTGACCCCATTTTGGAAACTAGAACCCCAAGGAGCTTATCTAGACGTGCAGTGAGCACTTTGAACCCCCAAGTGCTTCACAGAAGTTTATAAACGCAGAGCCATGAAAATGAAAAATTATTTTTATTCTCAAAAATGATTTTTTAGCCCGCTATTTTTTATTTTCCCAAGGGTAACAGGATAAATTGGACCCCAAAAGTTGTTGTTCAGTTTGTCCTGAGTACACTGGTACCCTATATGTAGCGGTAACCACTGTTTGGGCGCACGGCAGGGCTCAGAAAGGAAGGAGTGTCATTTGACTTTTTGAATGGAAAATTAGCTCCAATCGTTAGCGGACACCATGTCGTGTTTGCAGAGCCCCTGTGTGCGTAAACTTTGGAGCTCCCCCACAAATGACCCCATTTTGGAAACTAGACCCCCTAAGGAACTTATCTAGATGCACAGTGAGCACTTTGAACCCCCAGGTGCTTCACAGAAGTTTATAACGCAGAGCCGTAAAAATAAAAATATTTTTTTTCCTCAAAAAATGAATTTTTAGCCCACTATTTTAATTTTCACAATGGTAACAGGATAAATTGGACCCCAAAAGTTGTTGTCCAGCTTGTCCTGAGTACGCTGGTACTCCATATGTGGGGGGGACCACTGTTTGGGCACACGTTGGGGCTCGGAAGGGAAGTAGTGACGTTTTGAAATGCCGACTTGATGGAATGGTCTGCGGGCTTGATGTTAGGTTTGCAGAGCCCCTGAAGTACCTAAACAGTGGAAACCCCCCACAGGTGACCCCATTTTGAAATCTAGACCACCCAAGGAACTAATCTAGATGTGAGGTGAGCACTTTGAACCCCCAAGTGCTTCACAGAAGTTTATAACGCAGAGCCGTGAAAATAAAAAATATTTTCTTTCCTCAAAAAATGATTTTTAGTCCACTATTTTTTATTTTCACAAGGGTAACAGGATAAATTGGACCCCAAAAGTTGTTGTCCAGTGTGTCTTGGGTACGCTGGTACCCCATATGTGGGGGGGAACTGTTTGGGCACATGTTGGGGCTCGGAAGGGAAGTAGTGACGTTTTGAAATGCCGACTTGATGGAAAAATATTCAGAATTGAGAGTCCTCAGTGGTTGATACCTTTTAATGGCTAACTGAAAAGATGGTAACACATTGCAAGCTTTCAACACTACTCAGGTCTCTTCTTCAGGCTAGACTAATACAAAATCTGAAGAGTCACATATTTATGCACAATACAACACAGAAAAAATGTAATGAATAAGACAAGTGACGTGAAGCAGAACTATCAATATGGGAGAGGGAGAAACATAAATATTGGACCAGTACATAGATAAGGAGTCCGGATGTTTTATAGTCCTCTGATTGGGGTCTCCTAATGTGTTGTGATGCCCCCACCAGGTCTTGAAAGCAAATTCCTTAGATCCCAGGTACTTTCAGCTGCATTACATCTAATGTGGTGTACTTAATTATTTGTACTAAATGTCCAACTGGGGGTCTGTATGTGGGGGAGACAGGGCAAAAGCTTAGAACAAGGATGAATGCTCATTGTCACACAATAAGAGAAAAAAGAATGGATCTATATGTGGCAAAACATTTTTGAATCCCTGATCACAGCAACATGGATATGAAATTACTGGTATTGAAAGGTAACTTCACATCTCAGAGAGAGAGACGTGTTTGGGAGTATAAATTTATGATGACCTTTGACACTCTCAGTACTGGAATGAATGTGTCGCATGGATTTATGTCTTTTTACATCAATTAAGGAATTTGCTTTCAAGACCTGGTGCGGGCATCACAACACATTAGGAGACCCCAATCAGAGGACTATAAAACATCCGGACTCCTTATCTATGTACTGATCCAATATTTATGTTTCTCCCTCTCCCATATTGATAGTTCTGCTTCACATCACTTGTCTTATCCATTGCATTTTTTCTGTGTTGTATTGTGCATAAATATGTGACTTCAGATTTTGTATTAGTCTAGCCTGAAGAAGAGACCTGAGTAGTGTTGAAAGCTTGCAATGTGTTACCATCTTTTCAGTTAGCCATTAAAAGGTATCAACTACTGAGGACTCTCAATCCTGAATATTTTTCTATCTACTGGCTAACACGGTACAAAGATATACATCTTTCCTGTATCAAAATGACTTGATGGAATGGTCTGTGGGTGTCATGTTACGTTTGCAGAGCCCCTGATGTATCTAAACAGTGCAAACCCCCCACAAATGACCCCATTTTGGAAACTAGACCACCCAAGGAACTAATCTAGATGTGAGGTGAGCACATTGAACCCCCAAGTGCTTCACAGAAGTTTATAACACAGAGCCGTGAAAATAAAAAATATTTTTTTTCCACAAAAACAATTATTTTAGCCCAAATTTTTTTATTTTCCCAAGGGTAACAGGAGAAATTAGACCCCCAAAGTTGTTGTGCAATTTTTCCTGAGTACGCTGATACCCCATAAGTGGGCATAAACCACTGTTTGGGCACACGTCGGGGCTCAAAATGGAGGGAGCACTGTTTGACTTTTTGAACGCAAAATTGGCTGGAATAAATTGTGGCGTCATGTCGGGTTTGGAGACCCCATGATGTACTTAAACAGTGGAAACCCCTCAATTCTATCTCCAACCCTAACCCCAACACTCCCCTAACCCTAATGCCAACCCTAATCATAACCCTAACCACAATCCTAACCCCAACACACCCCTAACCCAAATCCCAACTCTAACCCTAACCACAAGCCTAACCGTAATCCCAACCCCCAACCCATCCCAAACCATAATCCCAATCCTAATTACAACCCTAACCCTAATCCCAACCCTAATTCCAACCCTAGCCCTATTTATAACCCTAACCCTAATTCCAACCCTAACCCTTGCCCTAACCCTAGCCCTAATGGAAAAAAAAAAAAAAATTCTTTATTTTATTATTTGTCCCTAGCTATGGGGGTGATAAGGGGGGCAGTGATTTACTTTTTTTATTTTGATCACTGTGAAAGTTTATCATAGTGATCAAAATAAATGAATGAATCTGCAGCATTGCAGATTCGATTCGGTGCACTGCGCATGTGCCCGCCATCTTCCAAGATGGCGGCGCCCATGATGCTGGACAGCGTGACACCGGGACGGCTAGTTCGGATGCACCATGGAGGGTGAGAGGGGGTGATCGGAGGGCGGGGGGAGTGGAGGGAAGGCGGGGGGCAGATTATGATGGCAGCTGCCGATCGGTGCCATCAGACGGTGGCAGCAGCCGATTGGTGCCGTCAGTCGGTGTGGAGGGGGTCGGGTCTCGGTCTCCAGCCATGTCCGATTCTATTTCAGCATTGGCCATGGCTGGATTGTAATATTTCACCAAATTTCATTGGTGAAATATCACATTCGCTCTGATTGGCAGTTTCACTTTTAACAGCCAATCAGAGCGATCGTAGGCACGTGGGTGCTAAGCCATGCCCCCTGTGGTTAACTATGAAGGGTCTTTGGTGTGCAGGTCGGGTGACCTTTCAGTGACCCCGGTCACCCGACCCGCAGGGGGGCAATCAATTCATGACACCACATAGGCGTTATGGGTCGTATTGGCACAACTTTTCATGACGCCTACGTGGCGGCAAAGGTCGGGAAGGGGTTAAGAAACTCTCCTACACTGCTCTCATTACCTGTATTCATTGCACCTGTTTGAAGTCCTTACCTGTATAAAGAACAACTTTCCACACACTCAATCAATAGCACTCTAACCACTTCACCATTGCCAAGACCAAAGCGCTGTCTAAGGACACCACTGACAAAATTGTAGACCTGCATAAGGCTTGGATGGTCTACAGAACAATAGGCAAGCAGCTTGGTGAGAAGGCAACAACTGTTGGCACAATTATTAGAAAATGGAGGAAACACAAGATAACTGTAAATCTTCCTTGGTCTGCAGCTCCATGCAGGATCTCGCCTCATCGCCTCATTAGCTAAGGATGATTTGGAGAATGGTCAGGCATCAGCCAAAAACTACACGGGAGGAACTGGTCAATGACCTGAAGAGGGTTGGGATCCCAGTCTCAAACATTAGCATTAGTATCACACTACATGGTCATGGACTAAAATCCTGCAGGACACACAAGGTCCCCCTTCTCAAGCCAGCACATGTCCAGGCCTTGAAATTCATCAATAAGCAGCTGGATGATCCAGAGGAGGTATGGGAGAAGGTCATGTGTTCAGATTAGACCAAAATAGAACTTTTTGGCATAAACTCTCGCCTTGTTTGGAGGAAGAAGGATGAGTACAACCCAAAGAACAACATCCCAACTGTAAAGCATGCTGGGGAAACATTATCGTTTGGGGTGCTTTTCTGCAAAGGGGACGGTGTAAAGAGGTGGCGGGGACCCTCAGTTGCCTCCCTTCTCCTACATACAGAGGCCCATGCGACCTCTAATGATTCCTTTATGTTTAATGTTTCATGTCTCCTATGTACTACTGTTCATCTTGTGATGTTCCCTCCGATTCTATGTAGTGTACTGTAATATGTGTAGATTATGGATAGAGAGAGTTAATGAAAGGGGCTGGACTAGCAGCCTCAAGGAAGAAGGAAGTTCCTGCTTCCAGGAGCAGAGCCCAGGCAGGGCAGCCTGAGGCAGGGTGTGTGTCCCCATCTGGGGCACAGGTGCATCTCTGCTTGGGACAGAAGGGACCCACATCTGGGGCATAAGTGTGTTCTTGTCTGGAACAGTGAGGACTCCGGTTTGAGGTTTGTGTGGATCCCCCTCTGGGACAGAAGGGACCCCCGGTTGGGGAGTTCAAGCTGCCAAGGACTGCCGGGCAGTAGAACAGGGCATGAGAACTGTGATAGTGCCCTCCAGGTGACTGTGAGCTTGCAGGAGCCATTGGGAGCTGATGCTTTTGCTGCTGCTGGCACAGGAGCAGCATCTTTGAATAGGGACATTTCAGGAATTATCTTCTTCCATACTTCATCTTCATTAAACAAGTTGCCACTGTTGGGCCCTAAAGATTATAAAGTGTTGTGCATCCGAAGGACACCGTTCCAATGGGGAGAGCAGCCATGAATTCTGAGGTAACCCACTGTGACCTGGGGCTGGGACTGGAACTGTCTTTTCATGTGTAAGGGGCCGGAGTGCTCACTGACTGTGACCTAGTGGACTCGGCTATGACTACCACCCCATACCACCTTGTTACATTTGGTGTAGTCGGCAGGATTGACCCCAGCAGCCCTGCAACTCAAAGACTGATGGAGAGGATTCCTGAGATGTGTGATTTTGAGATGTTGCCCGCCATGAAAGAATTGAAGATGGTGGTTGGCAGTGATGTTAAGATGTTGACCGCTGTGAAAGAGACAAAGATGGTGGTTGCTGAAGATTTAAAGATGGCGCTGGCCACTACCAAGAAGATGGTTGGCTGTTGGCGTGAAGATGAAAGATGTTGCCGCCTTTTGTGGGCATCATGGAGAATATTTGGCGCCAAAACACAGGAGGTTGCACTTCCCGGGGAAAAAGTCCTCTATGGGACTTTAACTCAATACTCTGATTGCTGGTATAATGCATTGCAATGTACCAGCATTGCAAAACATTATACCTGTCAGTGCTGCGCTGAAAAAAGCCTTTTAGACCATGTTCCTGGCATAGTCTAACAAGTGCTCTGTAGCTGGCAGACCCGGTGATGTGGGGTGCCGAATGCCGAACGGAAGTGATTTTATCAGGCTTGCCATAGCCTGCCAGATGTTGCCATAATGATCTTGGGTTGCCAGGGCAGTGATCGGACTCTGGCGATGAAGTAACGGTCGCAGCGGGAGCACCCTCTATCTCCCAGCCTCCCCAGCTTCATAAATGTTGCAATAGCATGGGCATAGTGTGGGCTCTGCTCCATGCTATGACAGCAGAGTCTCAGCTATTAATTATGCTGGAGGCGATTGTGCAGGCACTGCTCATGTGCCTGCAAAATAGCCATGACAAAAGTTTACGTCATAAGTCGTGAACCCTTTGCAAATCATGATGTAATCGTACATCAAAGGTCATGAAGGGGTTATAGATTAGTGCAGTCTTAGAATTATTCATCCCTTCTGGATGATAATTGTTTTTAGCAGAGATGAGCAGATCACACAGAATTTGAATTTGTCTGTTCACTCAGAATATACACACGTGGTCAAAATTGTTGGTACCCCTCGTGTAATGATAGAAAAACCCACAATGTTCACAGAAATAACTTGAATCTGACAAAAGTAATAATAAATAAAAACTCTATGAAAATGAATAACTGAAAGTCAGACATTGCTTTCAGCTTTTTGTTTGTGTGGCGCCCCCACGGGTATGGTCGCCACAATGGAATTGCCTTCCTCCTGGGAGGGTGATGTCAGGCTTGGAAGCAAGGAAGGGTTTCTCCAGCAGTTTATCTATACATGCAACACAATTCCCACTCCAGGCCAACAGAGGGAGCTCTGAACCAGGATTGGGGGAGGAGTGCTCTCTGAGGGCCAGGAGGGGAACAGTTAGTTAGTGTGAGGAGGGTGAAGTGTGCAGATGTGGAGAAGGAGCTGGGAATTGAGCAGAGAGGAAAGGCTCATCTCCAGCGACAGCTCACGAACTGAAGCCTGGTCTCCATGGTTGTATGGACACTAATGGTCCTGCAGCAGACACCAGAGGAGTAGGAAGTTGTAAATACTCGACTCCCACCTAAGACTCGGTGGCACAACAGCATGGTGTGAGCCAAGAGAGAAATAGCGGCTACAGCTGTCTGCCATACGAGGTATTCAGAGAAACGATAATAAGGAGGAACGTCAGTGCAACTCAGTACTGGATGTCCCTCAAGTCAGCACTAGGAAGGAGTCTACACAACCCATCTGCTGAGAGAGAGATCCCTGAATTGCTTCCAGGCTAGCCTGCACTTGTACCATCTGTAATCAGGACCCTGGACTGCATTTGCCAAGTAAAGGTAACAAAACTGCACCCTGTTGTGTCCTTGCCTCCTTCCTGCTACCTTTCCGGCACCGCTACATCCCTGTGCCTACCACTGCACCCTTCCCACAATATTCTTCCACACTGCCCTGGGACTACAGCTCCACCTGTGGGGAGCTATAACATCTTTGCTGCGCCATACCATCAGTCCCAGAGGATCTGCATGCAGCGTCGGCTTAACATCTCCCTTGCCGAACACCACAGGTGGCGTCACGAACTATTCATTTAATCAACTACATCCCACCATTCAATCTCCCTTTTACTTGGGCGCCCAGGGCCACGGACCGGGTCACCGCTGCTGTGACATTCCCTTCTGAGAGACCAGCCCGGTACCGAGTACCCCACAGCCCTGGGAGGGCGACCCATTTGCTCTTTGCCGGGACTTCTGACTTTGAGCAGGCCTCTGAGCATGTACAGTGAAATCTGGGCCTGCCCCTGGCCAGAAACCCTGCCCTAGAGTGAACACCGGGCCAGTCAGATAACATCACATGTAAGACACGAAGGACCATAGAGGGAAAGGAAGCAGTGGGGAAAAGGTTATAAAAAGAAAAAAGAACACACCGCTCACCTTTCTGGTCATGCCCACTAATATCCTGCCCGCTATCCACTACCCCATTGCGTCTCATCTCTGGACAAGTGATCACTTTAGGCTGGGTCTTCTAACTGCGAGTAGGCCCTGGATTTCACTGTGCGCTGGAAGTCGCAATCCATTGTTCACTCTAGGCCGGGATTTCCAGTTGCGAGTAGGACCCAGAAGCTTCCCTAGAGTGAACACCAGGCCAGAGATGTGACACAACAGAAGCACAGAGGACTGTGCAGCTGACAGGGAGCAGTGGGGAACTGGAGAGGTGTGCGGTGAGGTGAGAGTTTTTTCTTTTTAACTTTTTTGCCAGCCCAGTACTGTTCAGCATGATAGCAGCTGAAGCTGGCCGCTATTTTGATGAATTCAAAATTACCGTACCAAGAATCTGCATCTCCATAATTTAGAGTTTTGGAAAATTAGAGTAGATTTCAATTCCACATGATAAATTTGTGCAACTCTAAGCTCTAGTGCTTAGAAGAGCACTTCAGGCTCTTATGACTTACTGCAAATATGATAGTCAGATTCCTGCTCCCAGAAGCATTCCTGAGGAATCTTAGCCCAAACCTCATAGGTAATAACATCCAGTTCACTAATATTTTGGATACTCAAAATTTTGGTCCAAAAACTTAAAAAATTATTGCCTTGAACAAACAAGGTTATGGATACAGAAAATAAGCAAAGTCATTAAACGCTTCTAGAGATACAGTTTGAAGTTCACAAGTTTAAATTTAAAGAAACACTGGCTACACTATCTGGACTTAGCAGACAGAGGAAGCTATCACTGGCTGCCACCAGATTCCTGAGGAGGCAGATGGTTTCAGTTAGAACGGTAAAGCAGATATGAAATACTGAAGCAGGGGCGTAGCTACAGTAGATGTTCAGCTCAGGGGGGCAAACATCTGAGTGGGTTCCTAATCAGGTAAACATGCATTTAGCTATGGTGACACACCCTAATTGTGGGCATAGGGGAACCTCAGAAGATGATCGGTCTGTTACTGAAAACAAATCTCTACATAAAGACCAACACTGATATTACCGCCATACAGTGATCATATAGTGGTAGATACCAGACCTGCAGAACATGTAAGAGATTACAGTACAGTTGCAGACAGCTGACAATCTTTCTTATGGAGTCAATCACTTTCCCGTCTTTTTCATCTTGCCATGAGCATCTATGCCTCTTTAAAGCATCCCATTATTTTATTTGCTTTGGCAGCAGCTTCCTGACACTGATCACTAAAGTGAAGGTTGTCATCCACATACACATCCAAGTTTTTTTCAGCGACAGTTTAATCCAGAGGTTTACAATTGAATAAATAATTATACATTTTATTTCCTCTGCATAACCATACATTTATTCACTTTAAATTTCAATTGTCTTTTCTCAATCCAAGCCTCGAGCTTACATAAATTCTTCTGTAACATTACATTATCCTCCTCTGTGTTGATTATCCTGCAGAGTTTAGTATCATCTGCAAATATTGTGATTCTACTCTGTATGCCCCCTACAAGATCATTAATAAATATACTAAAAAGAAGAGGGCCCAATACTGACCTCTGTGTCACCCCACTGTTAATTGTGACCTAATCCAAGATGGGGCCACAGCTCAATTTTACACACAGTATGTGGGGCACCCAGCTCCCCTATATACAGTATGTATGGCCCTCAGCTCTCCCATACACAGTATGTTGAGCCCACAGCTCCGTTATATATAGTATGTTTGGCCCACAGCTTGCACATACGCAGTATGATAGACTCACAGCTCTCCTATACACAGTATATTTAGTTCGCAACTCCCCAACGCACAATATGATGTCGCTACTGCTATCCCTATAAACAGTACAGTAAACCGCATAATGGCCCCACAGTAGTCCCTACACTGTATAATGGCCTCTACATTAGATCTTACACTGTATAATGGCCCCCACAGTAGGCCCCACATTTTATAACAACCATCACATTAGCTCCATGCTATACAGTGGCATGTAAAAGTTCTTCTGAGAGCTGGGCCTGGGGCAAACACCCTCTCTACACCTCCCACTACTGTGCTGAAAATTTAAATGCCTGAAGTCCAATACATACACATCTAAAGAATCACAAAATAAAGAAAAGTCAGCCTCATTGTGCTGCCCATAAAACTAAGCTACTGAATTTCAAGTCTGTGGAGCAATGAAGCAAAACTGGAACCCTTCTGACCTATGGATTAATAGTATGCCAGGAGCAGAAAGAATGAAGCATACACATGGAAAAGAACATTGTGTCCACATGGCAGTGACTCAGTGATGCTCTTGGGCTGCTTTACTTTCTCTTGCATTGGAAACTTGCAGCATGTGGATGGTAAGATAGCTTCAATCAAGTATCAGTTAATTTGAGAAGAAAACATCATGCATTCTGTGAGGAATCATATAATCATAGAAAGGTAGAGTAGGAAGGGACCTCCTGGGTCTTAAGGTCCATCCCCCTGTTCAATACAGCATTCACTAAATCATCCCAGACAGATGACTGTTCAGCCTCGGTTTGAAGACTTCCATTGCAGGAGGAATCTGAAGCTATGGTGTCATTGGACCTTACCTTCCAACAAAACAGTGATTTCAAGCATAACTAAAGGTCCACCGAGGCTTGGTTTCAGAAGACTTTGAAGAATCTGTAGTGAAAACAATCACAATCATCTGACTTAAAACCCATAGAAAATCTTTGGTGGGATTTGAATAAGGTATTTGCAGCAATATTGGGAACTGGATGCTGTTGCCCATGAGGAATGAATGTAGATTCCTTAGAAACGCTGCTAAAAACTGTCCATACATCATCACAGCCAAAGGGGTTCTACTAAGTACTAAGGACTCTTGTCATGAAGAGGTTGCATAATTCTAATACTGCAGTAGTAAGTAAAACTGGCATTTTGTGTTGAATTATGAGAAACCACTTGTTTTATTAGTTGTGTTGAGCTATTTATATTGTTCGTTTTTTATTGGTTTAAAGCAAAGGACTAAACTCGACATCTAATAACTGATAATTTTGTAGACCTGTGACTTCTTCTTTAATAGGCTCCTCTTTCCACAACCTCAAACAGTCACACTCCAAACTCCACTATGGTGAAGACCAAAGAGCTGTCAAAGGACACCAGAAACAAAATTGTAGCTCTGCACCAGGCTGGGAAGACTGAATCTGCAATAGACAAGCAGCTTGGTGTGATGATGGGTTACCTTCCCAGGGCTGTGGGGTACTCGGTACCGGGCCAGTCTCTCAGAGGGGAATGTCACAGCAGCGGTGACCCGGTCTGTGGCCCTGGGCGCCCATGTAAAAGGGGATTGAGTGATGAAATAAAGTTTATGAGTGATTCGTGACGCCACCTGTGGTGTTCGGCAAAGGAGGTGTTAAGCCGACGCTGCAGACAGATCCTCTGGGACAGATGGTGGGGTGCAGCAGTGATGTTATAGCCCTCCACAGGCAGGGCTGTAGTCCCAGGGCAGAGTAGATGAAGAGAATAGGTGTTGAGGAAGAGGGTGCAGTGTCTGGCACAGAGATGTAGCAGTGCTGAAGAAGTTGCAGGAAGAAGGCAAGGACACAGCAGAGTGTAGTTTCTTTACCTTTACTTGGTAAGTGCAGTCCAGGGTCCAGATTACAGATGGCACAGGAGATGATTAGCCTGGAAGCAACTTAGGAATCTCTCTCTCAGATGGGTTGTGTAGTCTCCTCTCTAGCGCTTACTTGAGGTACATGCAGTACTGTGTTACACTGAAGTTCCTCCTTCTTCCCTTTTGGATCTACCTCGTATGGCAGACAGCTGTAGCCCTCTATTTCTCTTGGCTCACCCGTCGCTGTTGTGCCTCCAAGTCTTAGGTGGGAATAGAGCATTTACAGCTTCCTATTCCTCTGGTTTCTGTTGCAGGACCTTCAGTATCCATACAACCGTGGAGACCAGGCTCCAGATCATGCGCTATCACTGGGAGGGAGCTCTCCATCCTCAGCTCAACCTCCAGCTTCTCTCCACACGTCTACACTCGTTGCCCTCCTCACACTAACTGACTAATTTCCCCTCCTGGCCCCCAGAGAGAAACTCTTCCCCTTAGTATTGGTTCAGAGCTCCCTTTGCTGGCCTGGAGTGGGAACCGTGTTGCATGACATGGTAAACTGCTAGAGAGACCCTTCATTGCTTCCAAGCATGCCATCACACTTCCCAGGAGGAAGGTAATGCCATTGTGGCGACCATACTCCTGGGGGCGCCACATTCCCCCTAGTGCAATTCAGTACTCCGGGACTGAAGGAGAACATGTAAACATATAAACAAATATAAATGTACAAAATTTATAAAAAAGAAAAATTACAAAAACTAAAGGCTCCAAAAATAGTCTTGTGATGGTAAGTCCATGCATCAACGTCCATGGTCCATTCCTGGGCAAATGGTGAACTATGTACAAAGTTAGTGACCACACACAGTCCTGTGGCCAAAATGTTCATCAAAACAAAACTGGAATATTCAGAAAGGGATTTCTTATAGAGTATCTGTAGGCACAAAACTTGAACAGTTACATATATACATGTTAACACTTACTTTACTTTAACTTAGTTATATGCGGAATCTGATGGGTGGTATACCTTGAGTAGTACGGGTAGATCTACGCAACTCTGGTGTGGGTAAACTGGGTAGTATCCTTCTACGAACTCCTAGACTCACCATGGGTATGACAGATTCACCACTGGCAGAGCGAGGATTCTCTGGCTCCACTGCTGGTGTGGCTTCCATTGCTTGAACTTCCTGATTCTCAGAGTTCTCATGAGTCACTTCTTCTTGTACTACCAGTTGGGGAAATGTCAACACTGGCACCACTATGGCATCATTTACTTTAGTCCAATTTGCAGGGAATTCTCCAAGTATAGTGCTGACCTTTTCTTCTTCTATGGGTTGGAGGTTATTTTGTTCTTCCATTCTTTCCTTTAGCTGGTCAGGGGATAGTTTCAAATGATGCCTCGATATTGCTGCTGAGGTTTCTCCTCCATCTTTACTAATAACGCACACCTTGGTATTGTCAAAATTTGAGGGTAGAATGGTGTAGGGTTCAGCTTCCCATTGGTCATCCAATTTATGCATCCTCCTTTTCCTCTTTAGGAATTGTTCTCCTGGTGACAAGGGAACTGCGGGTGCATGTTGATTGTAGTGCCTTTCTTGTTTTTGTCTTGCCTGAGCTAGACTCTTTTCCACACACTCTTGTATTCTACGGTACTGTTGCTGCCGTTCTGTAACCCAGTCAGCATCTGGGGATGTCACCTCAGGTGTAAGGACTCCCATATCCAAATCAATAGGCAGCTTGCCAGGCCTCGCTCTCATTAGGTAGGCTGGAGTGCAGTTGGTGGAATTCACAGGAATGTGATTGTAGAGGTCTACCAGATCTGGCAACTTTTCTGGCCACAGATTCCTCTCTTCCAAAGGCAAGGTCTTCAGTAGGTCGATCACCACCTGATTCACCTTTTCACACATGCCATTGGTCTGTGGATGGTACGGCGTTGTCCTGATCTTCTTACAACCGTACAAGTTACAGAATTCCACTTCTGCCTCAAAGGCTGGACTTTGATCTGTAAGCACTCGCTCAGGATATCCGTGTGGTCGACAAAAGTGCTGTTGGAATGCTCTGGCTGCTGTCCTGGCTGTTTGATCCTTGACAGGCACGACTACCAGGAATCTCGAGTAGTCTTATCATAGAATCATAGAATTGTAGAGTTGGAAGGGACCTCCTGGGCCATCTGGTCCAACCCCCTGCTCAAAGCAGGATTCGCTAAATCATCCCAGTCAGATGTCTGTCCAGCCTCTGTTTGAAGACTTCCATTGAAGGAGAACTCACCACTTCTCGTGGCAGCTTGTTCCACTCATTGATCACTCTAAATGTCAAAAAGTTTTTTCTAATATCTAGTCTGTGTCTCCTCCCATTCAGTTTCATCCCATTGCTTCTAGTCTTTCCTTGTGCAAATGAGAATAAAGTTGATCCTTCTACAATGTGACAGCCCTTTAGATATTTGTAGACAGCTATTAAGTCTCCTCTCAGTCTTCTCTTTTGCAAACTAAACAATCCCAAATCCTGCAACCTTTCCTCATAAGACGGGGTTTGCAGACCGGTCACCATTCTGGTTGCTCTTTTCTGAACTTGCTCCAGTTTGTTGATGTCTTTTTTAAAATGTGGTGCCCAAAACTGGACACAATATTCCAGATGAGGTCTGACCAAAGAGGAGTAGAGGGAAATAATGACTTCACGTGATCTAGACTGTATGCTTCTGTTAATACATCCTAGAATTGCATTTGCCTTTTTTGCTGCTGCATCACACTGTTGACTCATATTCAGTCTGTGATCTATTAGTATACCCAAGTCTTTTTCACATGTGCTGTTGCTTAGGCCTATTCCTCCCATTCTGTATATGCTCTTTTCATTTTTATTGCCCAGATGTAGTACTTTGCATTTTTCCCTGTTAAAAACCATTCTGTTAGTTGCTTCCTACTTTTTGAATCCTCTCTCTCTCTTCTCTAGTATTAGCTATCCCTCCTAGCTTTGTGTCATCAGCAAATTTAATCAGCTTACCCTCAATTCCTTCATCTAAATCGTTGATAAAGATGTTGAACAATACAGGGCCCAAGACAGAGCCCTGTGGTACCCCACTTGAGACATTCTTCCAACTGGATGTGCAGCCATTTACGACCACTCTTTGGGTCCGATCACTAAGCCAGTTATGAATCCACCTAACAGTTGCCTTGTCCATTCCATACTTAGTCATTTTTTCAATAAGGATTGTATGAGATACTTTGTCAAATGCTTTGCTGAAGTCAAGATATACTATATCTACAGCATTTCCTTGATCCACCCAATCAGTGATTCCATCATAGAAGGAAATTAAGTTAGTCTGACATGACTTATTAGTTACAAACCCATGCTGACTCTGTTTAATCACTTCATTATTATCCAGGTACTGACATACATGTTGTTTAATAATTTGTTCAAAGATCTTTCCTGGTATAGAAGTCAGACTCACCGGCCTATAGTTGCCTGGGTCCACCTTCTTCCCCTTTTTGAAGATAGGAACAACATTTGCTTTTCTCCAGTCTTCTGGGACTTCTCCTGTTCTCCAAGAATTTTCAAAGATTATGGAGAGGGGTTCAAAAATTTCTTCTGCTATCTCCTTCAGTACTCTGGGGTGTAATTCATCTGGACCTGGAGACTTGAATTAATTTAGATTAGCTAAGTGTTTCCTCACTATCTTTCTGTTTATAGATATCCTGGATTCTTCTATTCCCTTAATAGGACAGTGAAGAACAGTTGATGTTACATTTCCTTTCTGAGAGAAAACATGCAAAATAGAAATTTAAAAGTTCGGCCTTCTCAACATCCTGTCTTACCATTTCATCATTTTCATCCTGTAAAAATCCTATAGAATCTTTGACTTTTCTTTTACTTTTGAAATATCCCCAAAGTCCTTTATTATTGCTTTTGACATCTCTTGCAAGCCTCAATTCATTGTCAGCTTTAGTAATCTGATTTGTGCCCTGCAGGTTCTGCAGACAGCATTATATTCTTCTTTAGATATGCCTCCCTCTTTCCATTTTATAAACATTTTTTTCTTCCTTTTTAGCATGTGCTTAAGTTCTGTGTTCATCCATCCTGGCTTCCTTAAATGCTTCCTATTCTTCCCTCTTTTCGGAATTGTTAACAATTGTGCTTTGAGAATTTCATTTTTCAAGATTTCTCATCCTTCCTGGACATTTTTGTCTTTAAGGATATCCAGCCATTGGATCCCTCCAATTCTCTTTCTGAATCCCTTAAAATCTGCCTTTCTGAAATCTAACCTTGACGTCTGAGTCTTCACATGTCTTCCTCCTCTAGTTATCCAAAATTCTAAAATAGCATGGTCGCTACCTCCTAGGGTCCCAGCCACTTTTACCTCCTCAACCATTTCCTCCCTGTTTATAAGGATTAGATCCAAGGTAGCAGTTCCCCTTGTTTTCTCCCCTACCTTTTGGAAGATAAAGTTGTCAGCAAGAGAGGATAAGAATTTCCTTGACCTGTTAGTTTTGCCTGAGAGAGATTCCCAACAAATGTCTGGATAGTTGAAATCTCCCATGACCACTATGTCATATTTTTTGTAGAACTTGGCCATTTGATGCTTAAAGAGTTCATCCATATCTTCAGCTTGCACAGGCGGCCTGTAGTAAATGCCTACAATGGTGTCCTTTCCATTGTTCTGTCCTTGTATTCTTACCCAAACAGTTTCCACAGAACTCCCAGTCTCTGAAGCTTCAATCTCTGTGCAGATATACGCGTTTCTAACATACAATGCGACACCTCCTCCTCGTTTATCAAGTCTGTTTCTTGCAAATAAGTTGTATCCTTCTAGCCTTGTATTCCAATCATGTGTATTGTCCCACCAAGTTTCAGTGATTCCAATGACATCATATTTCTTTTCCTGTGTTAGTAGTTCCAATTCTCCTTGTTTGTTGCCCATGCTTTGTGCATTAGTATAGAAACATTTTAGTTTGTGATTGGTTTCTCTTTCTCCAATATTTTTATTAATTAGATTCTTTTGTCTTTGTTCTTCCTTTCCACTTCTAATAGCAGAGTTCTCAACAGCATTTGTCAGGTGTATGGCTTTTTCTGGTCTTTTGCTTCCCTTCCCATGTTGTTCTAGTTTAAAGCTCTCCTTACAAGTGTAGCAAGGCGCCTTCCAAATACATGTTTTCCAGTCTTCGTAAGGTGCACCCCATCTCTAGCAAGTAGTCCATCGTAAAGGTAATTCACTCCGTGATCCAGAAATCCAAATCGTTGCTGACGGCACCATCGACGTAGCCAGTTGTTCACCTGTAGAATCTTATTCCACCTACTTGTTCCATGGCCATCCACTGGGAGGATGGAAGAGAAGACCACCTGCGCTCCCAGTTCTTTCACTTTCTTGCCTAAGTCTTCAAAGTCTCTGCAGATGGTTTCCAGGTCGTTTCTTGCGGTGTCATTTGTTCCCACATGTAGTAGCAGGAATGGGTAGTCATCTTTAGGTCTGAAGAGTCCTGATATCCTGTCAGACACATCTTTAATTTTAGCACCTGGAAGACAGCACATTTCTCTTGAAGTTATATCCGGTCTGCAGATAGTGGCTTCTGTTCCTCTCAACAGGGAATCCCCCATGACCACCACTCTCCGTTTCTTCTTCACAACATTTTTCTTTCTCCATCCAGGAGGACTCTGAAGGCGTACAAGGTTGCTGTTTGTGGGCAAAGTCTTATCCTGATGTATCTTCAATGATGGTAAGAGCATAAACGTAGCCTGAACGGCTTGGGACCAGCTTCACATGGTCCAGGGCAACCAACTCAAGTGGTTGTTTGGTTATTATTGGCTGCAAAGGAGCTTGCTGGCTGTTACGATCCTTTCTGCGCAGGTTGCATTGTCCACACTCCCGGCACCAATTTTCAATGGCTTTCCTCATACCAGCCCAGTAGAATCTCTCCCGGAGCAAGGCTTCCAACTTCTTCCATCCGAAGCGTCCAGCTCCATTGTGGTATGCTTCCAAGACCATTGATGCCTCCGTCTTTGGGACTACCACCTGCCAGACCAACTCATGAGTGCGGGCATTGATACTCCTCCGACACAGCTTTCCTTCATAAATGAACAGCCTGCCTCTTTCCTTCCACAACTGCTGGGTTTCTTCAGGAGCATCCGACTCCGGGCGTGAGTCAGCTTGTGACAGTAGCTCCTTCACCAGGCGGACTGCGGGGTCGCTATCCTGCATTTCTGCCAAATCATGATGAGGCAAGGGATTTAGGGTAGCCTCTTTCAAGACAGACAGTCTGTTTCTCACTCCTTTGGCACGTTGGGCCGCAATTGGCCAGTGGAAGGCAGGTAGCTCAATTTCTTTGAGGGCCTCAGGGTCTTCTCCTGCATCTGGTAGATTAGGCATCCTGGACAGCGCATCAGCATTGGCATTCTTGTGCCCTGCTCGGTACTTGATGGTAAATTCATAGTTAGACAGCCGAGCCATCCATCGCTGCTCCAGTGTACCTAGTTTGGCAGTTTCCAAGTGAGTCAATGGGTTGTTATCCGTGAAGATGGCAAACTTGGCTGAAGCTAGGTAATGCTTGAATCATTCAGTCACAGCCCAGACTATGGCGAGGAACTCCAGTTTGAAGGAACTGTAGTTGTCAGAGTTCCTTTCAGTGGGACAAAGCTTCCTGCTGGCGTAGGAGATCACTCTTTCTTTGCCATTCTGTACCTGTGACAGTACTGCTCCCAGTCCCACATTGCTGGCATCAGTATACAACACAAAGGGCTGATCATAATCTGGGTAGGCCAGAACTTCATCTCCTGTGAGAGCCATCTTCAGATGAGTGAAGGACCTCTCCAGTTCCTCATTCCATTCAAAGGTGGAACTTTTCTGTTTGGCTTTCATGGACTGCCCCACCAGAAGATTTTGCATAGGGGTGACTATTTCAGTGAAGCCCTTGATGAACCTTCAGTAGTAGCCTACCAACCTGAGAAATTGGTGTACTTCATGGAGGTTGCTGGGCTTCGGCCAGTCCCGGATGACTGTGACTTTGTCAGGATCTGGTGCCACACCTTCTGCACTCACTACATGACCGAGGTACTGTACCTTGGGCTTCAGGAGGTGGCATTTGGAAGGCTTCACTTTCAAGCCAAAATTGGACAAGGCTTCAAACACCTCAGCCAGGTGCTTCAGATTGTCTTTGTAAGTTTTGGAGAAAACAATGACATCATCAAGGTACAACAGGACTGTCTCGAAGTTCTTGTGTCCCAGACAGCATTCCATTAGCCGTTGAAATGTCCCAGGAGCGGTGCAGAGCCCGAATGGCATGTAGTTGAACTCGCAGAGTCCGATTGGGGTGTTGAAGGCCGTTTTCTCCTTGTCTGCCTCTGCCATGGGAACCTGCCAATACCCACTAGTGAGATCCAGGGTGGAAAAGTAGTTAGCAGTTTTAAGTGCAGCTAATGATTCCTCAATTCTGGGTAATGGGTAGGCATCCTCATGTGTAATGTTGTTAATTTTTCAGTGATCAACACACATTCTCATGGTACCATCCTTTTTCTTTACAAAAACTATGGGAGCTGCCCAGGGGCAACAACTGTCTCTGATCACCCCAGCTTCCTTCATCTCTCTCAACATACATTTGGCACATCGGTATTGTGTTGGTGGTATAGGCTGGTACCTTTCTTTAATGGGTGGATGATCTCCAATGGGGATATGATGTTGAACCCCTTTTGCCTTCCCAAAATCTAGAGGGTGTTTACTGGTTTACTGAATATCCGCTCATGCTCCTGGGTCACTCTGTAAACCCCATTCTTTTGGTATGAAGGGGTGGAGTCAGTTCCCACCTGCAGTTGCTGACACCACCCCTCCAGCTGCCTTACAGAGCCATTGTCCTCCACCTGGTCGGATGAGACCAAGGGCTCTGCTGCCTGTATGGCGTTGTTGCTGACAGTGAGCAGCTTAGCAACTGTGGCATACCGAGGTATTGTGGCCTCCTCCTCCCCACAATTCAAGAGGCATACAGGTACTCTCCCTTTGCGAACATCAACTACCCCTCTGGCTGTCAGGACAGTGGGCCGGCTGTCAGAGTACACGGGTTCTAACAATGCCTGGTAATCTTTTCCTCTTAGGCCTATGGCTGCCCGACACCAAATCAACATTTCACATCTGGGGGGTATTGCAATGGGGAAAGAATCACTCACTCTGACGCTGCCAATTTCTCCGCCAGAGAGTTCTACCTGCTGTCTTTGCATCAGGGCCTTGATCTCCTTCTGCAGGACTCGTTGTTCACTGGAACCAGCAGTCTCAGCCAGCTGTTGCAACAAGACAATAACCTCGGAAAGACAATTTTCAATTACATTTGTACCAAGAGTCATCATGGGATTACATTCTCGTCTCGTCGAAGATGCAGGTCTGCAGATGGATCTTTGTCCAGAGTCTGTGAATCAGCCTCCACAGGGATGGAAGGGAAAGATGTTGCTTCCTGGTGGTATGTGATCGCTGGGCGCCTAGGGGGCGCTGGACGGCTGACAGTTGATTCCTGCAGTACCCAGATAGCCCGAACCTTGAAGCCTGCAAAGTCCAGGTCAGGGTTTTGCAGGGCTATAATGCGCAGCTGTGCCCTGTGGGTACAAGATAGGAGTCCTTCAATAAATTGCTCCTTTAGCAGTCCATCTCCATCTTTCACACTGTCAGGGTCAATCTGCTTGACGGCTTGCAGCACCTCCTGCAGGTTAAGAGCATAGTCCCTTATATTGTCCTGCGCTTTCTGTTTACATCCAAAGAACCTCGTCTTGATCTCAGCTGCAGGGCGGGTGTCAAAGGTGCTTCTTAGCTTGGCCAGAATCTTTGTAACAGTCTCTTTATCAGTGTCCTGCCAGGCTTTTACTTCCCTCTGTGCTGCACCTGTTAGCTGCCCAATAAGGATGTTCACTTTCTGGCCTTCAGACAGAGGATACACCTCAAACAAACTGCACAGTCTCTCTTTGAATTGCACTCAGGGTATGCGACTCCCCTGAATACTGCGGTAGCCAGGCTGCTCCCTGTATGTAGGGCATAGATAGCGGCATTATGGGGACTGCTGCGGTGGGCACTGCTTCTTGCGGTGCCGTGGAGGCAGCGCTGGCTGCTGGATTCAGCGGCGCTATGGGAGCCGCAGCTGTGCTGGGCCTTGCAGCTTGTGGCGCTGGGGGGTCGGCGGGGGTATCCATCGCCGCGTCTGCGCGTGCCTCGGACATTCTCTTCCCCCCTAGTTAACGTTGGGCCAGGCCCTGGGGTTGAGCAGGCTTACCGGCTGCCACGTTACAGGCTGGATGATCGGGCTGCAGGCCTCCGCCCCTCCCACTTTTCGCATGCTGTCTTCTTCCCGCGCGGCACTTAACTTCTTTGCGCTCTTCGGCAGGCTCCACCCACGACGGCCCGCCTCTTTGGTTTCCCACGTGCGCCAAGCAGCGGGGTAATGGCGGCAATTTCACAGTCTATAGCACACAACACAGTCTCTGGCACACAGGACCCGGGGATACCGGGCTCCGTAATCCTGCTTGTGATGCCAAAATGGGTTGCCCTCCCAGGGCTGTGGGGTACTTGGTACCGGGCCAGTCTCTCAGAGGGGAATGTCACAGCAGCGGTGACCCGGTCCGTGGCCCTGGGCGCCCATGTAAAAGGGGATTGAGTGATGAAATAAAGTTTATGAGTGATTCATGACGCCACCTGTGGTGTTCGGCAAAGGAGGTGTTAAGCCGACGCTGCAGACAGATCCTCTGGGACAGATGGTGGGGTGCAGCAGTGATGTTATAGCCCTCCACAGGCAGGGCTGTAGTCCCAGGGCAGAGTAGATGAAGAGAATAGGTGTTGAGGAAGAGGGTGCAGTGTCTGGCACAGAGATGTAGCAGTGCTGAAGAAGTTGCAGGAAGAAGGCAAGGACACAGCAGAGTGTAGTTTCTTTACCTTTACTTGGTAAGTGCAGTCCAGGGTCCAGATTACAGATGGCACAGGAGATGATTAGCCTGGAAGCAACTTAGGAATCTCTCTCTCAGATGGGTTGTGTAGTCTCCTCTCTAGCGCTTACTTGAGGTACATGCAGTACTGTGTTACACTGAAGTTCCTCCTTCTTCTTCCCTTTTGGATCTACCTCGTATGGCAGACAGCTGTAGCCCTCTATTTCTCTTGGCTCACCTGTTGCTGTTGTGCCTCCGAGTCTTAGGAGGGAATAGAGCATTTACAGCTTCCTATTCCTCTGGTTTCTGTTGCAGGACCTTCAGTATCCATACAACCGTGGAGACCAGGCTCCAGATCATGTGCTATCACTGGGAGGGAGCTCTCCATCCTCAGCTCAACCTCCAGCTTCTCTCCACACGTCTACACTCGTTGCCCTCCTCACACTAACTGACTAATTTCCCCTCCTGGCCCCCAGAGAGAAACTCTTCCCCTTAGCATTGGTTCAGAGCTCCCTTTGCTGGCCTGGAGTGGGAACCGTGTTGCATGACATGGTAAACTGCTAGAGAGACCCTTCATTGCTTCCAAGCATGCCATCACACTTCCCAGGAGGAAGGTAATGCCATTGTGGCGACCATACTCCTGGGGGCGCCACATTCCCCCTAGTGCAATTCAGTACTCCGGGACTGA
Organism: Dendrobates tinctorius; assembly: GCF_039654945.1. Classification (NCBI taxonomy): domain Eukaryota; kingdom Metazoa; phylum Chordata; class Amphibia; order Anura; family Dendrobatidae; genus Dendrobates; species Dendrobates tinctorius. Next base: position 838,229 of record NW_027361679.1, read on the forward strand.
AGGAGAACATGTAAACATATAAACAAATATAAATGTACAAAATTTATAAAAAAGAAAAATTACAAAAACTAAAGACTCCAAAAATAGTCCTGTGATGGTAAGTCCATGCATCAACGTCCATGGTCCATTCCTGGGCAAATGGTGAACTATGTACAAAGTTAGTGACCACACACAGTCCTGTGGCCAAAATGTTCATCAAAACAAAACTGGAATATTCAGAAAGGGATTTCTTACAGAGTATCTGTAGGCACAAAACTTGAACAGTTGCATATATACATGTTAACACTTACTTTACCTTAACTTAGTTATTAACTGCTACAGAGACCCTTCATTGCTTCCAAGCATGACATCACACTTCCCAGGAGGAAGGTAATGCCATTGTGGCAACCATACTCCTGGGGGCACCACAATGAAATCAGCTGTGGGAGTAATAATAAGAAAATGGAAGTCTTACAAGACCACTGATAATCTCCCTCGATCTGAGGCTCCACGCCAAGATCTCACCCCGTGGGGTCAAAATCATCACAAGAATCGTGAGAAAAAATCCCAGAACCACATGGGGGGACATAGTGAATGACCTGCATAGAGCTGGGACCACCATAACAAAGGCTACCATCAGTAACACACTACACCACCAGGGACTCAGATCCGGCAGTGCCAGACGTGTCCCCCTGCTTAAGCCAGTACATGTCCGGGCCCATCTGAAGTTTGCTAGAGAGCATTTGGATTATCCAGATGAGTATAGGAAGAATGTCATATGGTCTAATGAAACCAAAGTAGAACTGTTTGATAGAAACAAAACTCGCCGTGTTTGGAGGAGACAGAATGCTGAGTTGCATCCAAAGAAAACCATACCTACTGTGAAGCATGGGGATGGCAACATCATGTGGAGCACCTGCTGGGGCCCGCAGGGTACTCGTACCGGGCTGTTCATCTTTAAAGAGAATATCGTGGTAGCAGTGACCCGGTCCGTGACCCAGGGCGTCCATGCAAAAATGGTGTGAAATGAAAATAATATAAAGGGGTTTTTTAAAGTGGAAATGTTCGTGATGCCACCTGTAGTTTCTGGTCAGAGGTGACCAGCACTGCGGTGCAGATCCTCCGGGACTGGTGGCGATGAAGCAGAGTTGGAACAGCTCCCTACAGGTAGAGCTGAGTCCCAGGGCAGAGGTAGTATGCTGAAGAAGGTAGTGATGTAGTATTTGGCAAGGGATGTAGCAGTGCTGAGTGGGTGTTGCAGGAAGAATTCAAAGGACACCGCGGGGTGTAGTTTCCAAAGCTTTACTCACAGTTCTGATGCCCGCTTGGTGCCGTGTCCTCCAGGTGAGGGGTCCAGCACACTCTCAGGTAGATTAGAATTCACCTTCCCAGGACTCCCTTCAGTATATGCCTTTCCTGGCCGTCTCACTGTGTCGGCTGACCACCTCTCCTGCACAACACATCACAGTCAGTGTCCCAATCCAGCAGCCGTGGACCCTTTTGGGTAACATCCTCTCTGCTTTCCCTTGCTCCTATATGGCTGCCTTTTCCTCGAAGATAACTATGGCTTGTGCCGAGACACCTACAGGTGCCTCTGCCTCCAGCTTACTAGTTGAGTCTGATGATTTCTCCGCTAGACTAGGGGACCAGTACCCCACTGCAACCTGGTCTCTCAACCCAATGCTAGTCAGCGTGGAACGAGCCCCACGGCCAGTATAGTTGCTGCGCCATGCCTCTAGGACCCCTTCTGCCATCCCGGGAGCTTCTTTTCTAACTTTCCTGTCAGCACTCTAACTGACCAGTCCTGTCAGCTCCTTCCTCCAGCTTTCCCTCCTGCTGACCGACTTGGTTTCTCTCCTTCTGCAGCTCCTTCTGCCAGGGAGCTGCTTCACCACATGTCTCTCTACGTTCACTTTCTCCTCTTGTCTGACTCACTCTCTACACTGTCCTTTCCCACTCTCTAAGCTCCTTCCCTACTCCTACTCACTCCACCTACCTCCCAACACCCTTTCCTACCCAGCAGGGAGGGACGGAAGGCCCTACTACTGTAGTGTGTGTGGGGTGCAGGTGTCAGAGTCCTGGGTGGTGCTCCCTCCTTGCCTGAGAGTGGGGTACCACACCTCTGGATAAGGTGCACTACCGCTGTGACAACTAAACCCTCAGGGGCGCCACACATGCTTTGGGGCTGTTTCTCTGCAAGGGGACCAGGACGACTGAGCTGTGTACATGAAAGAATGAATGGGGCCATGTATCGTGAGATTTTGAGTGCAAACCTCCTTCCATCAGCAAGGGAATTGAAGATGAAACGTGAATGGGTCTTTCAGCATGATAATAAACCCAAGCACCCCACCAGGGCAATGAAGAAGTGGCTTCATAAGAAGCATATGAAGGTCCTGGAGTGGCCTAGCCAGTCTCCAGATCACCCCATAGAAAACCTTTGGAACGATTTGAAAATCCGTTTTGCCCAGTGACAGACCCAAGACATCACTGCTCTAGAGGAGATCTGCATGGAGGAATGGGCCAACATCTCACCAAAAGTGTGTGCTAACCTTGTGAAGACTTACAGAAAACGTTTGACCTCTGTCATTGCCGACAAAGGCTATATACAAAATATTGAGATGAACTTTTGTTAATGACCAAATACCGTACTTATTTTCCACCAAAATTTGAAAATTAAATCTTGCTAAAAAAAAGTGATTTGTTTTCTCATTTTGACTCTCATAGTTGTGGTCTACCTTGGATGTCAATTACAGGCCTCTCTCATCTTTTTAAGTGGGAGAACTTGCACGATTGGGGGATAAGTAAATACTTTTTCCTCACTGTATAAAAGAACTGGAAAAATCATTTATTTTGAAGGGTAAAACAACATAGTTTTTCAAGTAAGTGATTTTGAATCTGACACCAAATTTTTCCCACCTTTTCTGAGAACAGTATAAGGTAGTGGCAGAGATCCTGATGATACATGGTACATCTGTTACTGGCCTGCAAAGTGTTGTTTACATAAAATCATTGTTTTATCAGCAGGGGATTATCATTAAAGGAGTAATAATGCTTCTGATAGGTTGTCAAACACATTCATGAGCTCTGTGTAACCACCGGAAAGTTGCCAATCAGTGATGCGGGCAAGGTTTTACAGAGCTCAGAATTCAAAGAACCACGTGATCTGCAGCAGAAAAAACAGTGATTTTATCAAAATGATATCAAGCAGCTCAGTAAGTGCCACATCACTAGAATGAGGATTCCTGCTGCTACATTATGGCAGTAGCAAAAACCTATTGACTGATTGCCTTTAACACAGTTTATATAGAGATGTAGCAAATACTAAACTAACATTCATTATTCTATTAGTGTAACACTGTTACATTTGGATGTCACACCACACATTTCTTGCATTCTCAAACATTTTGTGTGGTACAAAAAAACATATTATATTTTACATTTTTCACAAAGAATTAAATAAACCACATAGATTGCTTAGCAAATCTCGTACGTTTTGATTTTATATACAGAATTTTTTAATTTGAGGAAAATTAATTTGCAATTTTGCACCCAAGGCCACTACTTTTACTTGCTAACAAAAAAAATGTTTTCAAGAGAGAATACAGGCAAGCAAACCAAAACTTTGATCCAAATCTATATCCTTCAATGGTTAAAATATTTACCACCTTTAAAATAGAACTGTAGTTCTTGAACAACGGTTGCGGCTATTAATAAATTGAGAAGATTTTTTGTTATGAATAAAGTTCCTTGTAAATATTTAATTATGATTAGAAGGTTGGTACTATGGGAATAGTACCAGATAGAGAACATGCAAGTCTTAAATTTACTTGCTTTTTCTATCTGTGTCATGATCCATGCTGGATCATTACAGATAAAAAGCAACAGTAACCTTTTTTTTTGTCCTTAAGCAGTGGTTCTTAAAGATAGTTTTGCCCCCAGTGGCCATTAGGGTCATTGCACTGTGGTGGTTTCAGTTCTAGTTTTGCCCCAGTGTCCATTAGGGTCATTGCACTGTGGTGGTTTCAGTTCTAGCTTTGCCCCCCCCGGTGGCCGTTAGGATCATTGCACTCTGGTTTCTTTAGTTTAGTGCACGTGATTATAAAGCAGGTGTGATTGCTCTTGCTCTGCTATAAAAGAGTGTCAGGTGTTGCAATCACTGTTGGTGATATTGCTCATTTCCTATCAAGACTGGTGAAGGAAGGAGAGAGAGAGTTCCTGGCAGCTCAGTCAGAGTCCTGGTGTGGAAGGAGTCAGAGAGGATTTCCTTGCAGCTCTGACAGAGTTTGGTGGCAGCTATTCAGGAGGAAAGCTGCATTCTGGAGGTGGACTCTGTTGCTGGGAGCAAGAGCAACAGAGCAAAGCTAAGTGGTGTTTCCCTGTTTGTATTTTTCCTTGGTGTGTATTAGTACAGCAGTGGGGCCAGTGCCTGCACCACCCAGCTCCCTAGCAAGGGATAGGTGTAGGGTGTGCTAGGGTGACAGGTTCCGGCTTGGCGACAGGTGAGGAGCCTGTACAGGGAACGTTAGGAGTGTGAGGGACACTGACTCAGGGGTGTGCAGCAGGTCTCCACGTCTCCGTTCCCTATTGCAGGGCCCACCATTGTAACTGTTTTCCCTTCCCCCGTGTCTTGTCATTTTAGTTACCGGCCTGCGGGACGTGTCACACAGGACGGGTCCACGTGACAATCTGATGTCACTCTCCTGATATGAGAGATTTTATCTTACATAGTGTACAGCTTGTTTACATCATGCTTGGCCACTAGTGCCTGGCCAAATGTGCACAGAAGGTACATTCCATGAGAGGGATTAACTCTATAGATAAGTAGATCTTTTGAAATTCAAATTAGCTGAGTTTGCAGAATTTTCCCAAAAATTTGATTCTCAAAGAAAAAATGTGCTCGAATCTCAATACCAGAAAGCTTGTAGTTGCATGGAAAATGCATGCGGGGGAGAAGAGAGAGAGAGAAACTTGCTGACCATAACAGCTTTTACATTAAACATATGAGAGACACAGGACGCCGCTGACCAGAAGAGCTTACATTCTACAGAAGTGGGATGATAGCGTTAAATTTAAGAGCTTACACTTTACATATGGGAGGTTGAGAGAGAGAACTCCGCTGACCACAAGGGCTTATACTGTACAGGTGAAAGAGAGGACCATGCTGACCATAAAAGCTTTCACTCTACAAAAGAGAGAGACTTACCCAGTGACTGTGGAGATGGAAAATGAGTTTGTTGTACAAACTGTGAACTCCTGATCTCTGAGAGTCCAGGTAACGACCACCACTGTACAAAGCATGATAATCCGTAAGATGTCATAGCTGCAAGGCAGGGAAAGCTGACACCGCAATTAAAAATTACATTATCCATCTCAAATATTCAGGATTGAGAGTCCTCAGTAGTTGATACCTTTTAATGGCTAACTGAAAAGATGGTAACACATTGCAAGCTTTCGAGACTACTCAGGTCTCTTCATCAGGCTAGACTAATACAAAATCTGAAGTCACATATTTATGCACAATACAGCCTAGAAAAAATGCAATAGATAAGACAAGTGACCTGAAGCAGAACTATCAATATGGGAGAGGGAGAAACATAAATATAAACATTGGACCAGTTCATAGATAAGGAGTCCGGATGTTTTATGGTCCTCTGATTGGGGTCTAGTTCTGTGTTGTGATGCCCCCACACGGTTTTAAAAGAAAATTCCTTAATTGATGTAAAAAGACATAAATCCATGCGACACATTCATTCCAGCACTGAGAGTGTCAAAGTTCGTCATAAATTTGTACTCCCAAACTCGTCTCTCTCTCTGAGCATTGAAGTTACCTTTCAATACCAGTAATTTCATATTCTCGCTGCTGTGATCAGGGATACAGAAATGTTTTGCCACAGTTAGATCCATTCTTTTATCTCTTATTGTGTGACGATGAGCATTCATCCTTGTTCTAAGCTTTTGCCCTGTCTCCCCCACATACAGACCCCCAGTTGGACATTTAGTACAAATAATTAAGTACACCACATTAGATGTAATGCAGCTGAAAGTACCTGCGATCTTGTAGTCCTGATGTGAGTTGGGGATCTTTATCTTGTCCGTGGTCATTATAAATGGACAGGTTTTACATTTTTTCTGGTTGCAAGGAAAGGTTCCTGCAGCTGTTGGAGAGGACAGGGAGCTTCTGACAATGATGCTTCTTAAATTTGGGGGCTTCCTAAAACACAGCAGTGGGGGGTCTGGAAAAATGGATTTCAATCGGGCATCTTTTTGTAGTAAAGGTTGTAATTTCCGTGCAGCTCCCCTTAGCACCTCCAGATTTGGGTTGTACGTGACTACTAGAGGCATTCAGTTATTTTCTTCTTTAGCTTTGTAATTTAGCAGGTGATTCCTTGACAATCTGGTGGCTCTTGTAATTTGGTTTTCAAATGTTCTTGGATGGTAACCCTGATTCAAAAAGGTCTTTTTGAGGCGACCAAGGTGTTTGTCTCTATCCATGGGGTTGGAACATATACGATTGTATCTGATGGCTTGGCTATAGATAATAGAGTTCTTTATGTGTTTTGGATGGAAACTGTCCCATTTAAGGTATGTTGGACGGTCGATTGGCTTCTGATACAGGGATGTCTCTATTTCATTGTTTTTTAGCTTAATGATGGTGTCCAAAAAATTAATCTCAGTACTGGAGTAGTTGAGTGTTAAATTGATGGTGGGATGAAATTGATTAAACTGTTCGTGGAACGTCTTTAGCTGTTGCTCAGACTCCGTCCAAATGATTAAAATATCATCAATGAAGCGGTAGTAGGCCAGGGGCCTGATGGGGCATGAGGACAAAAAGTCGCTTTCAAGCTTTGCCATGAAAAGATTTGCATACTGTGGAGCCATTTTACTTCCCATAGCTGTGCCAGTCTCCTGTAGATAGATCCTGTTATCAAATTCAAAGTAATTGTGGGTGAGGATGAATTTTATAGGTTTCACCACAGCATCAGCATCAGTCCCTGTGTTTTCCATGAAGAATTTGCAGGCATTTAAGCCATCTTGGTGTGGGATATTAGAGTACAAAGATTCCACATCCATGGTGGCCAGGATGGTTCCTTCTGGTAGAGGACCTATTGCTGCTAGTTTATTCAATAGGTCAGTTGTGTCCTGAATGTAGCTGGATGTATCCTTCACCAGTGGTTTAAGAATACCCTCTACCCATCCAGATACCTGCTCAGTGAGGGTGCCCACACATGAAATAATTGGTCTTCCTGGATTTCCAGATTTGTGGATTTTGGGAAGCATGTAGAATGTCCCTATTCTTGGAGTCTCTAGTATCAGGCCATCGCCAGCTCTTATGGACTGGTCAGGCAGACAAGAAACCAACTTGTTTAGTTCCTTGTAATTGTCCTGTGTAGGATCCGACTCCAATTTTCTATAGTAGCGTGTGTCCATAAGTTGCCTGTTTGCTTCCTTCATGTAGTCTGACGTATTCATCATGACTATTGCACCTCCCTTGTCAGCAGGTTTAATGATGATTTCTTTGTTGGTTTTTAAAGACTGTATGGCCTTTCTCTCCTGGGCACTGATGTTGGATGCTTGTCTCCTGTTAGTGTCTATGATTGTGGATTTTATCAAATGTCTGAAGGAGTCTATATATTTATCCAAATGAGGGTTGCGTCCAGGTGGAGGTGTCCAGTCTGACCTTTTCCTAGTTGTTACGATCCCTTTTCCTTCGTAACAAGAACTCTATTATCTATAGCCAAGCCATCAGATACAATCGTATATGTTCCAACCCCATGGATAGAGACAAACACCTTGGTCGCCTCAAAAAGACCTTTTTGAATCAGGGTTACCATCCAAGAACAATTGAAAACCAAATTACAAGAGCCACCAGATTGTCAAGGAATCACCTGCTAAATTACAAAGCTAAAGAAGAAAATAACCGAGTGCCTCTAGTCGTCACCTACAACCCAAATCTGGAGGTGCTAAGGGGAGCTGCACGGAAATTACAACCTTTACTACAAAAAGATGCCCGATTGAAATCCATTTTTCCAGACCCCCCACTGCTGTGTTTTAGGCAGCCCCCAAATTTAAGAAGCATCATTGTCAGAAGCTCCCTGTCCTCTCCAACAGCTGCAGGAACCTTTCCTTGCAACCAGAAAAAATGTAAAACCTGTCCATTTATAATGACCATGGACAAGATAAAGATCCCCAACTCACATCAGGACTACAAGATCGCAGGTACTTTCAGCTGCATTACATCTAATGTGGTGTACTTAATTATTTGTACTAAATGTCCAACTGGGGGTCTGTATGTGGGGGAGACAGGGCAAAAGCTTAGAACAAGGATGAATGCTGATCGTCACACAATAAGAGATAAAAGAATGGATCTACCTGTGGCAAAACATTTCTGTATCCCTGATCACAGCAGCATGGATATGAAATTACTGGTATTGAAAGGTAACTTCAATTCTCAGAGAGAGAGACGAGTTTGAGAGTACAAATTTATGACGAACTTTGACACTCTCAGTGCTGGAATGAATGTGTCGCATGGATTTATGTCTTTTTACATCAATTAAGGAATTTTCTTTTAAAACCGTGTGGGGGCATCACAACACAGAACTAGACCCCAATCAGAGGACCATAAAACATCCGGACTCCTTATCTATGAACTGGTCCAATGTTTATATTTATGTTTCTCCCTCTCCCATATTGATAGTTCTGCTTCACGTCACTTGTCTTATCTATTGCATTTTTTCTAGGCTGTATTGTGCATAAATATGTGACTTCAGATTTTGTATTAGTCTAGCCTGATGAAGAGACCTGAGTAGTCTCGAAAGCTTGCAATGTGTTACCATCTTTTCAGTTAGCCATTAAAAGGTATCAACTACTGAGGACTCTCAATCCTGAATATTTTTCTATTTACTGGCTAACACGGTACAAAGATATACATCTTTCCATTATCCATCTCACTAATGCTTCAAATGATACCAGTCATATTTTCATTTGTGAATGTTCTCATTCACATAAAATCACAGATTTCAGGAAATTCCACTCAATCCTCCGTGGATCCATCCATTTATCTCTAGTTAACTCTTAACATACCAGTCAGATTTCTCCAGTCCATTAATTTCTATGCAGTGGTTATCTGACTACCCTCCTCCCTTTCAGCTCTTGACAATCTGCTTGTTATCAATCTTAAAAAAAATCATCATTTCCCACCATGTGCTCCTCTCACATCAGTTCTCTTAAACACAACTCTCACCGAGCCAGGTGTTTGATCTAATGCACTGTTATCGCTTTATGTAAATATAGTGATAGCACTGTAGATTCAGAACATACCACTGTGCTACGTCAGAAATTGTGCAACATTTTATAATTTTATCAAGGAGCAGAGCTTGACCCACCAAAAATCAGGAAGTATGGAGATTGAAGAGTTGTCAGCTTCGTTAAAGACAACTTGATAATAAACTTTGAACCCGTTCACGCTGCAGCCCTTTTTTGTTTTTGCATTTCTGTTTCTTGCTCTCCTTCCCAGAGCCATAACTTTTTTATTTTCCCATGAATATGGCTATGTGAGGGCTTGTTTTTTGTGGGACAAGTTGTACTTTTGAATGACATCATTGGTTTTCCAATATTGTGTACTGGAAAACAGGAAAAAAACTTCCAAGTGCGGTGAAATTGCAAAAAAAGTGCAATTCCACTACTGTTTTTTGGATTTTTTTTAGCATGTTCACCAAATGCTAAAACTGCCCTGCCATTATCATTTTCCGAGACTCGTAGCATCTCCATTACACGTGTTCTGGGGCTGGGTGAGGACTGATTTTTTGCGTGCCAAGCTTAAATTTTTAATGCTACCATTTTGGTGTGGATACCATCTTTTGATAGCCCATTATTGCATTTAAATGAAATGCTGCGGCGACCAAAAAAAACGTAATTCTGGGGTTTTGATGTTTTGTTCGCTACATCGCTTATTGATGAATTCTTTTTATATGTTGATAGATTGGGTGATTCTGAATGTGTCAATACCAAATATGTGTACAATAAAAATAGTGTGTTCTGTGCTGCCGAGGGAGGGCCGAAAAGATTTTAGAATAGTGTTGAAAATGCTGATATCTCCTATTGAGCACATCTGGGACATCACTGGTCGACAATTTCAAAGGGGGCTGCCAACAATAGATCTTGATGATTTGTTAACCCAAGTGCATTCAACTTGGCAGAGTGTTCCTTAAAAACATTAATAACCTAATTGATAGCAGCTAAAGCGTGTAATTGCTTGTATTTCGGTATGTGGAACTTTGCTTATAGTTTTCATCTTTTCATATTAACATTTGTATTAATCGTGTGATTTCCATAATTCCATTACTTTATTTTCCATCCATCTATGCAGTATATATGTATATGGAATTATGGAAATCATAGGATTGATAGAAATTTTAATTTTATATATTTGTATATATATATATTTAGCATGCTTTTTACCTGCTCTTGTTTCTGCCTCTTGTCCCTGTCCTGGATTAGTTCCCACAAACTAATGTTGTGAAAATGGAGGTTTACCTTTGATGTGCAGGACATCTAGTGGTACTCTCTTGTAATGCATATTTTTCTAGCAATTGCATGCTTTCAATGACTCTGTAATAACATACTGTGTTTATAACAATGCACAATCTATTCAAATATTATCAAGTATACTTTTTTAATGTATGCAAACTATTTACATATAATGATGAATATCATCAGACGTAACATAGGAGAATACATTTCTTAGAAAAATATTTTATGGAAGGCTCTTCTTTAAAATTGGCATTAAAGACACGTCAACATTGTTGCAGATTTCAAATCCACAATGTCAGTCAATTTACACTGAAGATTTTTTCAGATTTGCATGCAAAAGTAAATAGTAACCATAGTTTTAGTTTTTATTCTCAGTCAGGATAAATGTGCGCCGAGCCTTAGTGTGATCTTTGGGAGACAGAATGAACAAATCAACAGCAGGTAAAGAATTGCTTTTACTGTATATATTGTTATGCCATTTTTTGTGCTGTATAAATCATTAGATGACTTTATTTTTTGGGTCGGTGCGATTACAGCGATACCAGATACCACTTTTTTTTCGCAAAACAAAGTTTTTATATGGCCTTATTTTGAGAGCTTTAGGCTAGTTTCACACTTGCTTTTTTTTGCAGCGCGTTTTTCCCGCAAAAAAACGCATTAAAAAAACGCATACAAATGCATACAAACGCTGCGTTTTTTTCCAGCATTTTAATGCGCATGCAGGAAAAAAACGCAGCGTTTTTGCGCGTTTGTATGCGTTTTTTGTGCGTTTGCGTTTTTTTACAGATTTTGGAAAAACCCCACAAAAAAGAAAAAACAACCATTCAACAACACACAAGACCAATGGGACTTCATTGTGGGTGTGGTATGTTAATATATATAGACCCTGTCTACAGTATTCTTCACATTTGCTTGATTCTTCTCGTGACCATGGATCTGCGCTGGAAGAGTTTTCACTTCAACTTGGATTTGGACATCGCGATGGCTCAGGCGTATGCAGTTGCTTGCCATGAACAAAGGAAGAGAGAGAGGCAGCGAAGACGGCGGCGTATGTGGATACATCCGATTGTTGAACTCCGGGAGAGCCGTGGGGCATACCACACCCTCTACAGCGAGCTACGTGCAAACCCGGAGAAATTTACTGATTATATCCGGATGTCCCACGAAAGTTTCATGGATTTGCTTGCTCGTGTCCAACAATCCATCCGGAGACAGGACACACAGCTCCGTCGTGCGATTCCTCCTGAGGAACGGCTACTGGTGACATTACGGTATGTTTTAAAAACAAAGGGGTGTGGTCTGATGTTTTTTTTTGTAAATTTAGTATTCAAAACCTTGGGTAATTAGTTTTCGTGAATGTACTAATATTTTTTTTTATAGTTTTTAAAAATAATATACATAAATATTAATTTTACTTCTTTGTCTGTTCACAGATTCCTGGCGACTGGAGAAACCCTATCCTCACTACACTTCCAGTACCGTATTGGAATCTCTACCTTGTCTGGAATTGTTGCTGACACCTGCCGGGCTCTCTGGAATGTTCTTTGCCCAGAATTTATGCCCCTGCCCACCGTTGAAAAGTGGATGGAAATTGCTGACAAATTCTGGACAGTATGCAATTTTCCCAACTGTTTGGGAGCTGTTGATGGGAAACACATACGGATCATCAAACCCCAAAGAACGGGATCTGAGTACTATAATTACAAAAAGTACTTTTCAATAGTACTCATTGCAATTGCGGATGCCGGATGTATGTTTGTAGCAGTGGACATTGGAGCATTTGGCCGTGGTAATGACTCGCAGGCTTTTAAAAACTCAGACATGGGCCGGAGGTTGTATGGCAACCAATTTAATTTCCCTATGCCACGGCCTCTTCCTCACACCGAAGCTCCGCCACTGCCCTTTGTAATGGTTGGCGATGAGGCTTTTCAAATGTGCGGAAACTTACTGAAACCCTACTCCAGCCGGGACTTGGACCACACCAAAAAAATTTTTAATTACAGGCTGACCAGGGCCAGAAGAACTGTCGAGTGTGCTTTTGGGATTCTTGTTTCCAGATGGCGAATTCTGGGCACGGCCATTAATCTTAAACTTGAAACAGTCGATGAGGTGGTGAAGGCCTGTGTGGTTCTACATAACTTTGTGATGGCTAAAGAGCACCCGACCTTTGAACTGGACGATGATGCTCCTAACCCATTGCCTGAATTCACTCAGCACACTCTCAGGTCATCCGTTGAAGTTGGCCAAATGAGGGACAAATTTGCGGCCTACTTTATTTCTGATGTAGGACGGGTGCACTGGCAAGATGAAATGGTGTAATGTTGTTGTTTATGGTAATAAAAATCCTTATTTGATACCATTACTGAGTGCACTATATTTTTTAAACTCCAATTAATTAAAAAACTTCCCATGTATAACTGAATTTTGTTATGTTCACACACCTGGGCAGGTAAATACACATACGAGTTAAAATGCAGCATTGCTAGTCTGCGTGAAATATATTGGAATGAGCAAAGCTGCAGGCCATGAATCAGGAAACCATTTTTTTTCAAGAGAAAATTGTGCAACTAGTTTAAAACAAAGTATGTGATTTTCTCAAAACACAACCCTCAAAACCCAACCCCAATGAAAGTCCATGGGGAATACAAGTCAGCATTGAGTGGATGAATGTAATCTGCTCATGTAATCTGCTCCATTACAAGTTATTACACTAGGCCTTGGAATGACTATACTAGGCCGTGGTATTTCAAATATGAGTATAGTAGGCCTTGGGGCTAGTAGTATAGTAATATGTGAAATACCACGGCCTAGTATAGTCATACCAAGGCCTACTGTAATAACTCGATTTTTAACAACTAGCATCTTGTTTCACAAAAAACAAAGTGGTGAAACTAGAAAGAAACTTATTTTTTAGACAAGTTTCAACAATTTGTTTTTCATGAAACCAGATTCTATTTGGTAAAACTAGAGTTATTACACTAGGCCTTGGAATGACTATACTAGGCCGTGGTATTTCAAATATGAGTATACTAGGCCTTGGGGCTAGTAGTATAGTAATATGTGAAATACCACGGCCTAGTATAGTCATACCAAGGCCTACTGTAATAACTCGATTTTTAACAACTAGTATTTTTAACAACTAGCATCTTGTTTCACAAAAAACAAACTGGTGAAACTAGAAAGAAACTTATTTTTTAGACAAGTTTCAACAGTTTGTTTTTCATGAAACCAGATTCTATTTGGTAAAACTAGAGTTATTACACTAGGCCTTGGAATGACTATACTAGGCCGTGGTATTTCAAATATGAGTATAGTAGGCCTTGGGGCTAGTAGTATAGTAATATGTGAAATACCACGGCCTAGTATAGTCATACCAAGGCCTACTGTAATAACTCGATTTTTAACAATTAGCATCTTGTTTCACAAAAAACAAACTGGTGAAACTAGAAAGAAACTTATTTTTTAGACAAGTTTCAACAGTTTGTTTTTCATGAAACCAGATTCTATTTGGTAAAACTAGAGTTATTACACTAGGCCTTGGAATGACTATACTAGGCCGTGGTATTTCAAATATGAGTATAGTAGGCCTTGGGGCTAGTAGTATAGTAATATGTGAAATACCACGGCCTAGTATAGTCATACCAAGGCCTACTGTAATAACTCGATTTTTAACAACTAGCATCTTGTTTCACAAAAAACAAACTGGTGAAACTAGAAAGAAACTTATTTTTTAGACAAGTTTCAACAGTTTGTTTTTCATGAAACCAGATTCTATTTGGTAAAACTAGAGTTATTACACTAGGCCTTGGAATGACTATACTAGTCCATGTTATTTCACATATGACTATACTAGCCCTTGGGTTGGTTTTTAACATGTATTTACCCATCAGTGTGTGTGAGCGGCGCAAACAACATTAATGAAACTTATTAATGGTGAACCACAAATGTAAATTTATTTTTTATCACAAAAAAAAAACTAAAAATTATTTTTTACGGCGTTTGGGGGCAGATGGTTTCAATTTGGGGGTGTGCAGGGAATATGCAACACTTGCAGTTGAAGACGGTGTTTGAGGGGAAGGGGCAACAAAACTTGTGGGGGAAGGTAGTCCAGTTAAGGGAATTAAACTTGGAACACTTGTAGGAGAGGAAATCTGTTCAGTTACATTAGTTGTAATGGCATGTCGCCGTAGGCTTGTGTGCCTGGACCGACTTTGGCCCAATGCCCGCCTTGATTGATTTCGCCTTGAAGTAGGGGCAAATATGGAATGTAGGTCCCCCGTCTGCTGGTATGGCTGCTGCTGCTGAGGTGGCGGCTGCTGCTGCAGAGGTGGCGGCTGCTGCTGAGGTGGCGGCTGCTGCTGAGGTGGCGGCTGCTGCTGAGGTGGCTGCTGCTGCTGAGGTGGTTGCTGCTGCTGCTGAGGTGGCGGCTGATGCTGAGGTGGCTGCTGCTGCTGAGGTGGCGGCTGCTGCTGAGGTGGCTGCTGCTGCTGAGTTGGCTGCTGCTGCTGAGGTGGCTGATGCTGCTCTTCGTTGTCAGTGCTCGTCCTTGCAGGAGGACTGGTGGCGGCAGTGATGGCCCAGGTTTGCAGAGTGGTGGTGGCAGGGCTACTACATGTTGTTGTAGCGGCAGGGCTGTTCCATGTTTGCCTAGTGGTGGCTGAGCTCCACACATGCATGGGATTGGCGGTGGTGCTCCAGACAGGAGCAGCGCTTGCCATGGTGGTGTCGGTGAAGTGACCAGCTGCACTCAGACTTGTGGTGGTGTAACGGTGGGTGTCCTGGCTTTGAATAGAGGTGTCCGTGCAGTGGTATGCAGCACAAGTCGGTAGTGAGGTGAAGCGAGTCAATGGTGGCACAGGTGGAAAGGACACCACTGACTGCTGACCGTACCGATTATGCTGCATAGCCTGCAAGAAAGCATTGTTGCAGGCCTGCAGCACATTCAGCTGTTGATCAGGACTAAGGTGTTCCGCCATGCCCTTTTCAATCTTACTAAAAAAATGGTGTGCTGGTCTGTTGAGGTCGGCCTCCAGACGGTCAAGGCGCTGTTCTACAGAATTGAAGCGGTGTTCAAAGTGGTTAAAACCACGTTCCATGAGTGCAAAACCGCTTTCAACTCTGTCGGACAGTGACTTGAGGCTGGAATTAAATGTCTCGCTCAAATGCATAAACTCGGGCAAGACATTCCTGTCCAAGGCCCTCTGCCGCTGGCGGGTAGTGCCCGCATAACCAGTGGCAGAGACCTGGGACAGGGGAACACCTGATGGCCCAGCTTCCTGGTCACCAGCTGTGTGTGTGGCTGACCTGCAAGGTGCTTCCTGGCTGTCGGATGGCTGGGACGGGTCAGAGGACGTCCGAGGAAGGACCGCTCCAGGGCCAGGTTGCAGGGTGCTGCTCCAGGTGCTGTGGAAGAAAGGAAAATCATTACTACCATGCCTTTACAAGAAGCATCAGCTGTGGATTAGAAAAACACAGATTAATAAAAATAAAAACCCAAAATGTATAATACTTACGATCTTGTGGCAAGGACCGGTCTTAGGAACTGCAACGCGTGATAGTGACGGTATCTAGTTCTGGTCCTTGACGCAGATCCACTGCGAACCTGGCCCTCAGCACGAACATCACTGTTGAAGCGGTCCTTGATCGAACGCCAACGTGTTCGGACTTTGTCCACTGTTGATAAAAAAAAACAGTGCCGTCAAGGACAACAGTCACTGCGGCACAATGTAGCAATACAATACTCAAAGCAGTCACTGTAGACCCCGATGACACTGTTGGGTTTCCTGCTAGAATACGCCAAGCACGAAACCCAACAGTGCCGTCAAGGACAACAGTCACTGCGGCACAATGTAGCAATACAATACTCAAAGCAGTCACTGTAGACACCGATGACACTGTTGGGTTTCCTGCTAGAATACGCCTAGCACGAAACCCAACAGTGCCGTCAAGGACAACAGTCACTGCGGCACAATACAGAGCAGGGAAATACTCACTAAACGCCTTTTTGGAGGATGCTGTGGCGCTGTCCCAGCCATCCATCAACGCTGCAGCCACCTCATTCCATAGCCGCCGGGTCACCACATTGTCCTTGTACAGCCGGTCACGGCTGTCCCACAACGGCGAACGCTCCTGGACCAGGCTGATGAGCTGCTCATTATCCAGGTAGACGTCTTCATCCCGTTGTGGAACCTAGACAAAACACATTCATTAGAATAATCAAATTTAAATTGAATAAAAAGTTACAAAAAAAGAAACAAAAAAATGAGTAAAAATAGAAGATAAAAAATAAAGAACATTACAAATCATTTGATACTTACATTCCGTATCACCACCGGGACTTGGCTTCGCTGCTCCTGCTCTTCGCCCTCACTAGTGCCGTCCGCAGATGATGATGACGATGTCTTAAGAAAGTTGAAAAAAACGTAAGAGATTTGGAGAAGCAGCAGATATACTTACCAGATGCACGAAAATAATCACCTCACGGTCTGCTTGCGCCAATTCCTGCCGCGATGGGGAATACTCTGATTCTGAAGACATACTGCATGTAAAAATAATAAAAATCATTAGTACATACATAATTTAAAAGGACAGGCATATAATGTAATATACTCACATTCTTCGCTGATATAATGGGTTCTTGGTTGACTGTCTGCTCTTCAATCTCTCAGTGTAGTAGTGGCAGAGTTTTGGCAGGCACCTCCTTTATATAGACTTTTTTTTTTTGACTTTAGAAGATTCTAACTAGGATAAAAAGTGGACACCACCCAAAAAACGCAGCGCTAAAAAATCGCATACCTGCGCATGCCAGTGCGCACGTATGCGCATCCATAGGCTATAATGGCCATTTTTAGCGCAAAACGTGCGCATACGTGCGCATGCGCTTTTTTCCAGGGCCAAAAAATGCAACATGCAGCGTCTGGAAAATACCAACGCACACCCCAAAAAAACGCAGCGCATGAAAATCGCATACATGCGCTTACAAGCGCGCATGTATGCGCACCCATGTTAAATATAGGGGAAAAATCGCATGCGCACGTATGCGTTTTTTTCCAGCGCTAAAAAACGCAAATGTGAAACCAGCCTTAATTTTTCTGTTTCTGCCAACTGAGTCAAGTAAGGGCTTTTTTTTTCTGGGATGAGTTGACATTTTTATTGGTACCATTTTCAGTTACATAACAATTTTTTATCGTTTTCTATGCCAATTTTTGGGAGGTAGAATGAACAAAAACTAGAATTCAGGAATATTTATTTTGTTTTTTTATGTCATTCCACGTGTGGTATAAGTGATAAGACAACTTTATTTTTTGAGTCCGTATGATTACAGCAATACCACTTTAACAGTATATAAAAAATACTCTATGCACCGGACCATAAGATGCACACCAAATTTTGGGGAGGAAAATAGGAACTTTTTTTTTTTAAATAAAATGGTGGAGTGGTGGAGCGGGGTCACAGGTGGTAGGGCCGTTGCTAGAGGAAGCTGGTGGCAGCAGAAGTTGGGCCAATGCTCCGGGCCCTGGGCTGGGAGGAGAAGGTGTCCTGTCTCTGTGAGGCTGCGGGCCCTGGGTTATCAGAAAATGCCAGTGGTGAGCCAAGTCCCTGCACTTCCTATTGATTTCCCTACAGTGAGGTTTGGGAAAATGGCCACCGGAGGCAGCACATGCGCAAATAGAAATCACGGGAGTCTCTGGTTGCAAAAAATCTGTGACACATTTGTGGAGTTCAAGTGCTCACATTACTTCTAGATGAATTTCCTTAGCCATGTGCTGCAGTTACACTTAAAGTTAATTATTGAACAAGTGTTCTTAACCCCTTACCAACATATGATGTATCGGTACGTCATATGCCAGATCCTTGACTTTGATGCAGGCTCGCACACCAAGCCTGCGTCAAGCCTGCATCTTTCCCCCCACATGATGACTGATGTAATCAGCAATCATGCGCCTCTAAGAGCAGAGGGTGGAGTGGAGCTCCGCCCACTGCTATTAATCTGTTAAATCTCTCTCTCAATCTCTGACAGTGGCATTTAACACACGTCGTGAGCGTCGTCCCATGCTCCGATCAGAGTGTCCGTGATGTGATTGTAGGGTGCCATTGGGTTGTCATGACAGCCATGGGTCTACTGAAGACCTCCGTGCCTGTCATTACGATCTACCTGTGAAAGTCAGCTCATTTTTCACTATACATAGCAGTGCTAATACAATTCTATGTATAGCATAAGAAGTCTGATCCCTAAAGGGACTATTAAATTGAAGTAAAATGTGAAACAAAAAAGTTTTAAAAATATGAAAACCCCCCTCCCCATAAAAGTTCAAATCAATTCACTTTTTCCCCATTTAAGTTGCCTAATGCAAAGTAGACAGTGACTAGCAATATTAGTCTCTACCAATAAGCACAGCTAACCCTGTCAGTAATGATGATTTTGGATGTTGATTAATCTGATGTACTGCTTTCTTGATAAGATACCAAGTGATACTAAATTGTGTCACTGAATTTAGAGTTAGGCCTTATTGATTGACTTGATAGTCACATTGATAAATGGACAAAAGTTGATATGCAGGTCCATGTGAGTGGTTTAAGGCCATAATAGGTTACTGTGCAATAGTGGGTTTTCTCTGTGGGCAATTTTCTAATCTGGACTTTATTGGATTACCATCTGCTATATTGATTATATTGCTTATGTGACACTAAATTGAATGATATCTTTATATCATATCATAAAACATGGGTGACAGATTCCCTTTAACTCATCACACGCTACATATCCTGGGGGTCCGGATGTTGAGACCTACAGCAACATTAAGAATAAATGATTCCTTTGTTCTCATCATAACGTAAGTAACAGTTGGTCAATTGAATGAATCGGTGTTCAGAAAACTGGCAACCAGCCTCAGTGCAATGAAGTCTTGCCAGCAAACATGCATTTTGAACAATGGTTCGCTCTCAACTGTTTAAGAGACTTTTCACATTCCGTTTTCTTCACTCCATTGGTCAGTGCTGTGCAAAAGTTTTAAAATCAGATGGTCCTCACTCTCCAGAGCCTTCTCCGGTTTCTGAATATTGTCTGGTGTGGTGTTATCAACGTTACAGCCAATCAGCTGCTCTGCTGATATAGACAGCACAAGCTGCTGAGCTCAGTGATAGGCTGCAGTGTGAATGTGCCCTGGTCATGTGACGTTACCTCTAAAATGTAAAGTGCTGTGGAATATATTGGCGCTAGAGAAATAAAGTTATTATTACTAATAATAATAATAATAATAATTGGTGCGGGCTCACGCGTGCAACAGATATTAAGTGCAACGGGATCAAGTGTTTTGCAGTTAGACAATGCATTGAAGCTGATGTTCCTCTCTTCTCTTCTTCACACAGGTATTTCATTCCATCATCCATGTATGCTGTCTGACAAGTGTGAACTGCATCATATATTGCCAGATATTTTTATGGTATTTCATTCCATCATCCATGTATGCTGTCTGACAAGTGTGAACTGCATCATATATTGCCAGATATTTTTATGGTATTTCATTCCATCATCCATGTATGCTGTCTGACAAGTGTGAACTGCATCATATATTGCCAGATATTTTTATGGTATTTCATTCCATCACTCCTGTGGTGGGTCTTTTTTTTTTTTTTTTAACTATTTGGTTTCTGCTTTGAAGTGTAGAAAGGTTTTTTTTTCCCTTTCTCTGTTTGATGGCCTTGTCCAGCGTTAGTTATTTACCCTGCATAGTAATGCCTGCTCTGGCCTTGTGCTAATTGGTTAATTACTGATTGTGGCCTTTTGGTGGCTGAAGCTAGCAGACATTTCATTTCATATATATTTAGCTCTGGTTGGGATAGCACGTGTGCGGGCTCACGCGTGCAACAGATATTAAGTGCAACGGGATCAAGTGTTTTGCAGTTAGAAGTGCAACGGGATCAAGTGTTTTGCAGTTAGACAATGCAGTTGGACAGGGCAAGAGACAGGTAAGGTGCATAAGTTTTTCATGCACGCATGCTTCTTGGTCAGTCGTACTACATTTGCATTGATCATATCAACCTGCTGCTTTTTTGTCTTCACCTCTGCTTTCTAACAACTCGCCTGCCCTTTTACACATTCTGTGCACTCTCTGCATATCCACCCCTCCCTTTTCCCCTCTCCCATGTATAACTCTGAGGCTCTATTGACACTTCTTACCCACACCAAACCATCCAAAACCACCATGCAGCACTCAAAACGTTCATACAAATCATCCCACCACCTGCTTTTTCTGTTTTTTCTCCTTTTAATAGTTGCAGGTGACATCTCCCCCAACCCTGGGCCTCCCTCCACCAGCATACGTTACTCTCCTCCATCTGCATATAGAAACCCTGCTAATCTTATTAACATTCAGTGCATGCCTTCTCCTCTCACTTTCCAATGTGCTCTCTGGAATGCACGGTCTGTGTGTAACAAACTGACTTACATTCACGATCTTTTTCTCTCTAATTCCCTTAACCTTCTGGCTATTACAGAAACCTGGATCCAGCATTCAGACACCACCGCTGCTGCCGCTCTCTCGTTTGGTGGGCTAAAATTTTCACATACCCCCAGACCTGAGAACAGACAGGGTGGAGGTGTTGGTTTGCTCCTTTCATCACAATGTGCTTTCCAGGTCATCCCCCCGGTTCCCTCACTTACGTTTCCTTCCTTTGAAGTCCACGCCGTCAGACTCTTTAAGCCCTTCTCCTTACGAGTGGCGGTCGTTTATCGCCCTCCAGGCTCCTCCCGCCAGTTTCTAGACCACTTCACCACCTGGCTTACTCACTTTCTATCCTGTGACATCCCCACCCTCATCATGGGAGACTTTAACATCCCCATCAATGATCTGCTCTCCCAGTCTGCCTCTCATCTTCTTTCTCTAACTTCTTCATTCGGCCTCTCACAGTTTACTAATTCTCCTACACATGAGGACGGGAATACTCTGGACCTGGTTTTCTCCCGTCCCGGCTCGCTGCACGACTTTACTAATTCACCCCTCCCGCTCTCGGACCACAACCTTCTTTCGTTCTCTGTCAAGAATTGTCTCCTCACCCGGAACACCCCCACTTACCACACTTATCGGAACACACGTACCATTAATACCCAACAGCTTAGGGACAATCTCCACACATCTTTAGCCCCCATCTCCACCCTCTCCTGTCCAGACATAGCATTGTCACACTTCAATAATACACTGAAGAATGCCCTAGATGAAGCAGCACCTTCTATATGCAGAAAGACCCGACACAGACAACGGCA